>NC_050459.1:59014042-59146542 GCF_903995425.1 Onychomys torridus | reverse complement strand
TACTTTAAGAACAGAGCAAGTCCATCGTGGAGCCCTTTAAAAATTTGTGGTTTCTTATTTATTCTCCAAATATTTTGTAGGATGATCTAGAACCATTCTGCACCAGAGTCCCAAAGGGCAGTGTGAAAACAGGGTCCCAATAACAGTTTTAATTGGAGTCCACTGTAGCTGGAAGTTTATCCGGTCCCACCCAGCCCCATGGTCTCACAGCCATTTATAAAATAATCATTCAGAGGCTTATATTAATTACAAACTGTATGGTCTATGGCTTCAACTTCTTGCTAGATAGGTCTTTCATCTTAACCCATTTCTATAAATCTATATGTTGCCATGTGGCCATGGCATTACCAGTCTGCTGGCATCTTGTTGCTCTTTGGGCAGATGCTGGAACCTTTCCCAACTCTGCCCTTCTTCTCTCTGTATCTTTGCTTGGATCTTCTACCTGGCTGTAAGCTTTCTTGCCATAGGCTGAAACAACTTTATTTATTATCCAATGGGAGCCACACATATTCACAGCATACAGAAAGACATCCCACAGCACTTTTCCTTTTTTGTCTAATCAAAAAAGAAGGTTTAACTTTAATATAGTAAAATTATATATAACAAAACAGTTTTCAAGCAAGAATTATAGCTACAATATCTAGTCTATTTGTATTTGGCAAAATTAAAGAAAATATTCTATTATCTACCCTACTTTTGTGAATCTAAAGTTTTATATCTAATTTATCTTTTATCATGACTAAAAAAAGCTATAATTATAACTATCTAGTCTTCATCTCCATCAAAGACCCAAGAAGGATATAATATTACCTGAATAAATAGGAAGAGCATTATAAGCAACTTCCATAATTCTAGAAATAACAGAGACATTTGGCTACCTGGACACTCATCCAAAGTTTCTCTGTAACATTGAGGCATTTATATTTAGCCTACAGGCCTTATGTCTCTAGTATAGCTTAACTGAAGCAGGACATTTCAGGACTGTCCCATCCATTCTGATAAAGCTCATCAGTTGCTTCTCCCCATGTCTTATAGAACATCTGGCAGTTTCTCCTGCAAAGCAGGAACCTGAAGGACCATCTTGCCTTGCAAAGTTCAATGATTACATTCCTATGGGTCCTGCATGGCCAGTTTATACAGCATCCTGTCAAGGATTTGAAGCAAGGGCACTTTTTTTTGCCCAGTGGCTAACTTTTGCCACCAAGAAAGCAAACTCCATAATGAGTTTTTTCAATGCCCATCATCCTCTTTGAAGTAATTGGTGCTGCCAGGAGCAGACATGTCTTACTGTCCAGAAAAATCTAAGTTTTAAAAACATTTTAAATGCCATATTTTGTAGGTCTTTGAAGTATTTGAAGTTTATCTATCTAACTGAAATATATCTTTGTATACCTAAATCTTAACTAATAATAATATAAGCTTGATTATCATAGGTTAATATCAATCTGTATTTCTTAATGATATATTACAAGTTTAAATGAGTTGCATAAACATAATGCCTTAAACAAGAGTAGAAATATACATACAGTATATAAAAATTGACCTTAAATTTGTATTAGTAAACCAAAATTTATACCAATGTAAAGTATTTTGAGATTAGCAGGGTTTTTTTTTTTTTGATTAAAGTAGATTGAATAATCAAGCTTTTTCTCATCATTTCTATATCCTTTCTTTCTTCTTTTAGAAAAAGATTGACTATGACCAATAACAATTTGTAACCATCCTCCTAAACAAAGAAAACATTTATAATCTATTTTTTGGGAATGTGGGTGTAGTGTTCTAGGCTACTTCCTGATGATTGGTGGTGCTGTTAATCTGTCCTGACTGGATTAGTTTTGTGAGGCTGGATCATCTCAGCCAGTTGTCTTGAAGCTGTTCTGGGTGTTGGATCATCTGGAGACCTCTCAGGGGGTCTTCCTTGATGGAACCATATTATGTAACTTGAATTGCTAAAAGGTCTTATAATAAAAAACCCAAAGTCAGATATTGGGGTAAATGTTAAAAGATCAGAGAGACAAAGGAACAAGTCACTGCCACATCTCACCTCACCAACTCTACAAACCCTCTGACTGAAATCTTCTGAGTCTTACCCAAAAGAGGTCCATCTGAAAAGGTCTTTCTAGCCAAAAGGGCTGCAGACTAAAAGCTTTTAGTTCCTGACTCCTCATGCCTTATATACCTTTCTCTGCCCAGCCATCACTTCCTTCCTAGTGCTGGGATTAATGGTGGGTTTGCTTCCCAAATACTGGATTAAAGATGTGAAATATCAAGTGCTGGGATTAAAGGTGTGTGACTCCCAAGTATTGGGATTAAAAGTGAGTGCCACCACTGCCTGGCTCTGTTTCTCTCCTAGACTTAGTCAATCTCATTTAGTTCAGGGCGGCTTTGAATTCACAGAGATCCAGATGGATCTCTGCCTCCCAAATTTGAGGATTAAAGGTGTGTGCCACCACTGCCTGACTTCTATGTTTAATCTAGTGACTGGCTCTGTCCTTTGATCTTCAGGCAAATTTTACTAGGGTACACAATATATCACCACAATATTAACCTGGAAGGAAGCCACAGCTTCTCATCTTCTGTGAAAACAAAAGCAGAACCTCTTCTCCAAAGCAACATAGCCTTAGACTCAAATTTTGAAGTCAAGGTGCCTTTAAAATACACATGTTGGTTTAACGTAGCAGCCCCTACAATCAAATGTCTCTCTGCAGTTAAAAGTCCCCCAAACAAGATAATAATATGCTATATCCAGATTCTTTGTGTGATTTCCATCCTTATGTGGCTTAATTTTTCATATTATTATTACTGTCTCTTTAAAGACTTTATTTTTTTTAAACTACCTATTTCTTTTTTTTTTTTGAGCTGAGGATCAAATTTCTTTATATAACTTCCTATACTCCTTTTTCTTCTCTCTTCTAAGCCTATGTGTATATATATATATATATATATATATATATATATATATATATATATATATATATATTAAACCATTTGGCAGTTTTTTCCATCTGAATCTGTCCTATTTTGTATCTGTAATCATTTTCTGATCATTTATTTAAGCTGCAGTGTGGCTAGAACTGAAGCATCAGCCCTGGCTGCTGGCTCCACCTACCTCAGCTTCCTAACATGGTGGAGGTACATTTACCTCCAGCACTGGGAGCCATGCTCACTGCCAACTCTTTGAATGGGTGGGTCTGGGCCTCTATCAAGCAAAGTGTAGCCCAGAAATCTTTTTTTTTTCTGTACTAGCAAAAGCTAGATCCATCACACAGTATGCTGTGTGGCTTGGAGGCACCTCTGTGTACTGCAGCTTGGGAATCTGCCATGCTGTGCTCAAGCTCAGAGCATCTTTGTACAGTGGCACCTCTGTACCTAGGCTCCCATGAGACATACAAATTAGGAAGCTGCTCTTAGCTCTGTTTTAGTAAGTTCTCTTAGGTTTTAGATGGAGACTCTTGCTATTATATTTGGGCACCAAATGTAGCTGGGAGTTTCTCCAGTCCTATCTGGCCCCTGCAGTCCCATAGCCATTTATAAAATAATCATTCAGAGGCTTATATTGATTACAAACTGTATGGCCTATGGCTCCAGCTTCTTGCTAGATAGCCCTTTCATCTTAAATCAACCCATTCCTATCAATCTATGTGTTGCCACATGGCCGTGGCATTACCGGTCTGTAGACATCTTGTTGCTTCTTGGGCAGCAGCTTACATCTCTCCTGACCCCACCCCTGTATCTTTGCTTGGATTTTCCACATGACTGTAAGCTTTCTCGCCATAGGCCAAAACAGCTTTATTTATTATCCAATGGGAGCCACACATATTCACAGCATACAGAAAGACATTCCACAGCAGTCCAACTATAAAAGCATCATGCCGTGTGCTTTCATATATGACATTTAATTACTCTAACAACTCTACAATGTAGGCACTATCATTTTCTTTAATTGTAGATGATGAATAGTGAAGCCTAGAGTGTTTAAATAATCTACCCAAGTATGTCTCATTTTTAAAATTACCTTTATTGAGGTTTAATAAATATATTCAAAATTGCACACATACATATTGATGAGTTTAGACATATCCAAAAACCATGTTTCCATAACTGCAACATAAGTACCAGATACCATCATCTCCAAATATGTTCTGTGTTTGGTGTGTGTGTGTGTGTGTGTGTGTGTGTGTGTGTGTGTGTGTGTGTGTATTTTTAATGGTTAAGAAGAGACCTACAATCTACCCTCAACATATTTGAAAACACACACAATATGGTTAACCGTTGACCCCATGCTGTACAGTGGATCATTAGAATATGCACACCATGAATAACAGAAACTTTATACTCATTAAAAGTGATTCCTCATTCCCTCTTACTCAGTCCCTGGCAGCTGCCATTGTCTGCTCTGCTGTGAACCTGGACATTTTAGATGTCTCATGTTGGTGGGATAATGCAGTCTTTTTTCCTTCTCCAACTGCCTTGTTTCACTGGCACAGTCTTCCAGGTACACCCATGGTATTGCATAGAGCAGTATTTTCTTCATAAATGCTGCCAGCCTTAGCACATGCCTGGTAGCCCCACACTAAGAAGTAGATAAGACAGAAAGACTAGAGTTTAAGATCAGTTTGGGCTGCATAACCAAGTTCCAGTCCAGCATAGGCTATGTAGGCGCTGTCTCAAAAACAAACAAACAAACAAACCTAACTAAATAATAAATACATAAAAGCTGAGTAACATTCCATTGGACATGCATGTGTGTGTGTATGTGTGTGTGTATGTAGAATATGTGATTATATGTGTAATTGTGCATAGATAATAAATGTGTTCATGTACATATTTGTGAATATATATGATATGCACATATCACATTTCCTTTGTTCATTCACCCGTTGACTGACATCTGATTTGTTTCTATTTGCTGTGAGCAAGTTGGGCAAAGATCTCTTTTTGAGGTACATGTTTCAATTCTTTTGGTCACACAGTCTGAAGTGGCTGAGGTGGGATTGCTGGATTGTATGCTAGTTCCCGTTTGGGTTTTGGAAAACACTTCATACTGTTTTCCACAGAGGCTGCACATTCCATTTCCTCATCCAGGTGCTTGAGAGAGTCTTCACCACTCTCAAAAGTGATGACTATCCTAATAGACGGCAGCATTTCAGCAGGGGTATTAGAGAATCAAGAGACATCTAAGAACATACCCTGGAGCAGCACTGACATGCCCAGGCAGAGGATGGATTTTCTCCCCTCAGAATACTAGAGAATCACAAACAGTTGGGCAGATTTAAAATTGGTCTTATCATTAATCCACCTTTCAGAATTGGGCAGTTCACAATCAGTCTGAAATCAGTTCTGAAGTTTCCCAGGGACAGTGTTGAACAAGCAGATGCAACCTTTCTCAAAGTCTGACTGCAAAATGCAAGGATAGGCTACTTAGGCTGATTTAGATATTCTCCGTGACAAGGCAGACAAGATGGCTCAGTGGGTAAGAGAGCTTGCTGCTAAGCCCAACAGTGTGTGCTCTGTCCTTACAGCCCACATGGTAAAAAGAAAGAAGGCTCTGGTGTATGCATTTCCCCAACCCACTAAATACACAAATGTACAAGGAAAAATATTAAAAATACTGGATATTTCACATATCATTTATAAATCATAGCATTACCACAAATATGACTAATTGTCTATGGAATAGAAATTTATTTATAAAATGACAGAAGACCATTCAAGGTTCAGGTCCTAAAGGGACTTTCTGACCTGTTTAAGCCTGTGGGATCCTGTTTTCAAATCACTGAATTTATCTGTTTGCTCACACGTGTAGCCTTGCTTCCATTTCTGAGTTCTACACTACATTCTCTGTTGCTCTTCCTTAGGTCTGGCTGTAGCCCAAGCTCTGGTTGATTCCTTCCTGTTGGAGTATACTCACACATTCCCTGCATGCTCCCTGACCATTCTTATCAATGGGGATGGAGAGGGGAAGAGGAGAACAGCCCCTGCTCTGGGAAGCGGGATGTGTATCCTGAGAGTCTTCAGAGGCCCAGTGTACTGTTGGCTTTCACCTGGGGCTGAGGGATGGCCATTCCCAGAGGGTTTACAAGACTGAGCACAGCCAGCAGAAGGGCCATGGCTCTGGAATAAGATGATTCTGTGCTCAGTCCTTGATGCATCCTCCCAGTGGGATCTTGGGTAAGTGACCTGAATGCCTATGGCGATTATGCAGAAGGCTAAGATCATGATGGGAGAGGTTAGCACACAGCCAAGACCATAGCAGCACCTCAGTCAATGTCAGAGTTAACAAGGATGACCACAAAGACAAGCTGGTCCTCTGCACAGCTGTAATCTCTGATATAACGCCCAGCAGAGTCCCTCCAGAGCTCGAGCTTCTCCATTTCCTGTGACTCACACCCTCCTTTTGCTTTTCCCTGCTCTATATGATGACATTTCATCTCTCAGCCCACATAGCTAGGTGTGGTAGACTATCCCTTGCGGATTTGTGTAAGCACAGAGATGTCCACACGGTGATGAAATCACCTAACAACACGTCGTTCAGAACAGATCCCTGTCGCTGACACCTCTGTATACACCCTGCTCTTCATCTTGCCACTTCAGAATCTCACCATCTGCACACACTACACACTCCTAATTTCCTTTCCTCATGAAGTAGTTCCAAAGGAAAAGCCTTTTAAAAGTCTCTGTGCTCTGTGGAGACACACCTAGAGAAACACAGAAGTAAACCCTATGTCCACCTACAGGTTGAGAGAAGGTACTAACCTACACCCACAGTTACTGCTTCACTCCGGGAAAATCCCTAAAGGCCCCAGGGGCAAAGCACAGGGCCAGTGAAGCCCAGCATTAATATTTGGTTGTGAGAGAGGAGCAGAGCAAAGAGGATTGCTGTCTGACACCATGCTGAGTGGGCATGGCAACCAGCTCCCAGTGTGGGTACCAGTTAGTCTAACTACTTATCTGTGCATAATGCCCTTTATAAGTTGCCTGTCAGTCTTGGCTATCCCTATCAGCCAGGACCCCCCCCCCCCAGTGCTCTGGGAGACAATATTGCAGCCACATTCTGTTGCCTAGAAACCAAAACTTCTACCATGATGTCAAAGCCCAACCATTTATATCTACAAATTCTATTGGTGGAAATCACCACCTGGAACAAAGATCCTGTTCTCACATGCTACCTTCTTGAACACATGGGCAGCTACAAATAGCTCAATGTGTTCCCATCAGCTGCTTCTCATGTATAAATGGTAGGA
The DNA here is from genome assembly GCF_903995425.1 of Onychomys torridus. Lineage (NCBI taxonomy): Eukaryota > Metazoa > Chordata > Mammalia > Rodentia > Cricetidae > Onychomys > Onychomys torridus. Next base: position 59,139,298 of record NC_050459.1, on the reverse strand, counting down.
GAGATTAGGGCTAAAATGAATGTGAATTTGAAGAAAAATAATCAGTAACTTAGAACTTGGCAACATATGTTGTTTGAAGCATAGAGTATTTAGAATTTTCTTCATCTTAAAAATCTTTATTGTGCGTGCCAGTGATGACATGTGTTACATAGTCTGGTATTTTGGGCAGTATATTAGTACTGACCTCTAACCATTTCCATGTCCCAGTTTTACACAGAAAAGAGAAATTTGTATCTGATGTAAAGAGAAGTATCACTTTAGACACTAGTTTACAGATTTTTCTTTAATATGAGGATAAGGGGATCTTATTGTTTTCTGAATTTATATTTCTATTTCAGAAATCACTTCATAAGGCTGGAGAGATGACTAAGAGGTCAGGAGCACTTGCTTGCCGGGCGGTGGTGGTGCACGCCTGTAATCCCAGCACTCGGGAGGCAGAGGCAGGTGGATCTCTGTGAGTTTGAGGCCAGCCTGGGCTACAGAGTGAGTTCCAGGACAGCCTCCAAAGCTACAGAGAAACCCTGTTTCGAAAAAAAACAAAAACAAAAAACAAACAAACAAACAAAGCACTTGCTGTTTTTTTCAGAGGGCCAGAGTTCAGTTCCAGGCACTGCCTGACTGCCCCTTTCGCTAGCTACAGGGGATCTGACACCCTCTTTTGGCCTCTGTAGATCCATGTACTGGTGTGTACATACACAGAGAAACACACAGACACATAATTAAAATACGTACTGACCATTTTTTAAAATTACTTCATGCCTAAACAGTATTCTATTTAGATTGAGCAAAATTTACAGATTTATTCAACAAATAAATGTTGGGCTTCAAGAACGAAATGAGTAAAAACTAGAGAATAAATTTGGCCTTCCATTGTCTAAACTTTGTGCTGCAAAAAATTGTGTTTTGTTTTGCTCTTGCTTTTTGCTTTGCTTTGTTTTGCTTGAGACAGGGTCTCCTTCCCATGGCCCAGGGGTGGTATCAAACTGCGTATCCTAGCTCTGCCTCCAAAGCACTGGGATTATGGGGCTGATAAAGGTGTTTCATCATGCTTGCCTTGGAAGAAATTTCAAATAGATATTGTGCTCCTTAGTTTTTGCCAACATAGCACAAACAAGAGATGCCTGAAATGAGGGAACCTCAGTTGAGGAAACATCACCTCCTTCAGATTGGCCTGTGAGCAAGTTTATGGTCCCTGGAGCATTCCATTGATTACTAATGGATGTAGGAAAGCCCAGCCCACTCTGTGTGGTACCAGACCTAGGCAGGTGGTCCACAGTTATATAAGAAAATAGCTGGTAAACCAAAAGAAGAAAGCCAGCATATAGCATCTCTTCATAATTCCAGTTCCTGACTCCAGGTTTCCCTTGATGAGAGACTCAGCCTGTGAGATGTAAGGAACGCTTTCTTCCCCAAGTTGGTTTTGAACTGTTGTTTTCACAGCAACAGAAACCAAACAAAAACAAGTATCATTTCATTCTTTTCCAGTTTGTTTTGCTCACAATCGAAACATACTTTCCAGGCGGGTAGGTGAAGACTGACATACAGGTCTGCCATGGACAAGGTCAGAGTTTAATTAGGTACCTTTTGTTTGTTGCCAAAAATATTTAACCACTGTCTATCACGGCATTCTCTGTAAAGATGCAATTTTAGATTGTTAGCTAGTTTTTCATTATTGTCCAAAGGTCTCAAGATAGTACAAGGACTGTGAGCTCTCTGAAAATGTAAACTGGTATCTTACTAAATCAAATTCTATTGTCTTTCCCCAGATCAGAGAAAGGGAAAATGATTGAAGCATGGTTAGCGACACAGAAGAGAAAAACCAGGGAGGAAGTGGCTTGGGAGGAGCGGGCTGGCATGCTTCTCCTCTGAGGCTTGCCTTGTCTGTTTCAGGGGTGTGTAGATGGCACTCAGGATGGAAAGCAGGCCACAGAGGCAGTATTCTGGGAGAACTTTTAAGGACTGCACACCACAGCCTCCTTTTCCTGCTTGCTCACCATCTCTGACAAACACGTTCTCCAGGATTATGAAATTATTTGTTAGCTAGGTCCTTCTTGATCAGGTATTTTTGGAAACTGTGGGGGGGGGGATGTGGGGACACATTTTATGACCCCCCAAACCTGCAAGGTAAATGGTGACTGCCTAACTGTGATCTATTGAAGAGGTTGGTTTTGCTGAGAGAAGCCTGTCTTTGTCTGCTCCATCAGCAGGGTGGTATTCTGGGCCCTGCTTTAGGAAATGCACAGTTAACTGTCATCATAGGTGCCTCGGACCTGGTTTGTGACCAGAACAAACCATTTATGATTTCAAAAAACTAACCACTTTTATAAAAATTACAGACTTTTGAAATCCCACAATGAACAAACAGTTCTGTTTTAAGAGTAAAGAGACTTTTCCTTTTCCACCCCTAAGACCTCATGGTGAGCCTTATGATCTGCCACATTGTAATTTCAGGGTGTGTGTGTGTGTGTGTGTGTGTGTGTGTGTGTGTGTGTGTGTGTACCTTGTTTTGTGAGACCCAGGGCTCTTCTCCCTAGGCTGGTCGTGAGCAAGCCCCAGGAATGCTCTTGTCTTGGAATCTTCCCCAGGACTATTAGTGTGTCAGCAGACCTGATTTTTTGCTCACGGATGCTGAACACTGGTCCTAATGTGTCCTTGACAAACACTGTGCTGACTCATCTGTCTTCCCAGCCTCTAAACTTGACAATTTGATCTTGAAGAAATTGCAAAATGTCCTTAGGCCTGTCTCCTTATTCATCAAATTCTAATGGTAATATCTACCCACAGGACTCGGTAAATACACGGGGAAGTCAAACAAAGAACTTTTTCCATTTGCAATGTCTCCTACAAAAGTTAGTTATAATTCTACTATGGCGGCAATTTCTTTACATCTAAGCACCTAAATTAATTTACCTATTTGACTCCTCAACTCTCATTACCTTGAGGCCATTACCTTTAGATTGACATTCAAGGTCTTCTCAATAAAAACTCTTGAAGCTTTCTTGTGGCTAGACTTGCCTGTAGCTCTTTGTATCTCTGGAATCTTTACATTTTCCCTGATGTCAACCCCAATAATCATCTCTTCTTCAAGGATGGATATACGGGGGAGAAATACAAAATATAATTTGAGAGAAGGTAGATGAACAAAAAGGAAAATGGTCTTGACATTGACAACAAGCCTTTGAGAGTAGCTAATTGTAAGACCTACGATACTGCTCAGCATAGAGTATAGGAATATATTCCTCTGTGGCTGAGATAAAAGAGCATATCATGACATGACATAAAATTAGTGAGGATGTTTTTAATCCCAAAGATGAGAAGAGAAAGACCACCAACCATGAAGAAAGCTTCATGGCCAAATTAATTAAAGCAAGCAATTAATTAAATCAAGCTTTTTTATTCATATAAATTGGTTGCCTCCCCCTACGGAGAGGTTAAAGAACTCAGCATTGGATATGGGGAAGACAAAGTTTTTATTTGCTCAGGGTTTCCAAGTGGAGGAGTTGGTGGGCAAAATAGGCGGGATTATACAGGAATAGAACACAAGCATAACAAGTTAGTCATAACAACCTTCTGAAACAAAGACATAATTGCAAGGTGGTCATAAGGAAGTCATAACAACAGGTATGTAGCATGAATTCTAATTGGTCTTAATAATAAAAACCCAGAGTCAGATATCAGGGTGCAAGCTGAAAGATCAGAGAAGCAGAGCAGCAGCCACCATGAAAATTCTTACCTCAAGGAATCATCAGACTGAAAAGGTTGAACTCCTGTCTCTACCTTGCCTTTTCACTTCCTCTCTCCACACAACCCTATCACTTCCTATTTCTTCTCAAGTGCTGGGATTAAAGATGTGTGCCTCTCCGGTACTGGGATCAAAGACATGAGATCCCAAGTGCAGGGATTAAAGGTGTGTGCCACCACTGCCTGGCCTCTAGTGGCTAGCTCTGCACTCTGACCTCCAGGCAAGCTTTATTTGTTAGAGCCCAAAACAAATATATCACCACACAGGTAGTCATAACAACAGGCAGTCATAACAACCTTTTAAACAAAGGTAGGGTTACAAGATGGTTAGAACATTTTGAAACAAAGCGTGGTTGCCATTTTCTGGAACGGGGAGTACAGAACTATTTATAGTTAAGGTTACAGGTGGGGTACAGCTCAATTCACAAGCAGGGATGAACCCAGTTTGCCTTTTGTATAAGATGGCTTTGAAGCCTAAGATGGAGGCAGACTGGTCCATCAAATTTCTGGACGTCCTACAGTGTTGTCATCCAAGCGGAAAACTACCATCTTCCTTGGATCTGCTGTGCCTGCTTGCAAAGGACCATCACAAGGCAGGTGTTGACATTTCTTCATGGAAGAAGGAGCTGTGGAAGATCACTGGGCCCCTCCTTGCGTACCTCCTAGCCATCTGTATGTGATTCGGCCTTAATTATAATTGGTCTGGGAAGTGTGGAGTATACAGGCTGGGGAGGATACAGGGAGGAGAGCTTTATCTATGTGGCTATAGGACCATTATCCACCATGGTGAATGTAGACTTTCCAGTGTTGCTGCTGTGGGATTCCCCATGCTCCTGGAAGTGACCTTCTCACCTATGCTCTATAAAGAGCCAAAGGAACACATTGACTCTATTGTGATTTGAATGAGAATGGTGCCCTGTAGATGAATTGCTAAATGGTCTTATTAATAAAAAAAATCCCAGAGCCAGATATTAGGATAAAAAGGTGAGAGATCAGAGGAATAGGAAAAGCCACAGCCAAACTCACCTTACCAGCTCTCTATCTCTAAAGAGACCTACTTCCTGTATACCCATACCTATATGCCTTTCTGTTCTGCATCTCACTTCCTCTCTCCACCCAGCTACATCACTTCCTGTCTGTCTGTACAGACCTCCAGACTTTTATGGTTAGTGCTGCGATTAAAGGCGTGTGTCACCATGCCTGGGTCTGTTCCCTAGTGTGGCTCTATGTGAAGTCATAGAGATCCAGGAGGATCTCTGCCTCCCAAGTGATAGGATAAGAGGCATGTGTTACCATTGCCTGACTTCTGTGTTTACTGTAGTGGCTGTCTTTTTCCTGTGATCCCCAGATAAGCTTTATTGGGGTACACAGATAAAATAATCACCACAGTCCCCATAGGCTCACATATTTGAATATTTGGCCCCCATTTGGTGGAACTATTTGGGAAGGATTAGGATTGTGGCCTTCTTGGACGTGTGGTGGTGGTGGTAGGCTTTGAAGTTTCAAAAACCCATACTATTCACAGTTAGCTCTCTTTTTCTCTTGCTTTTAGATGTGAACTCTCACCTACTTCTCCAGAACCATGCCTGCATACCTGCTGCCATGCTCCTGCCACGATGATCATGGGTTCTAATTTTCTGAAACTGTGAGCCCCCAATAAACTCTTGCGTAAGATGCCTAATTCATGGTGTGTCTTTACAGCAGCAGAAAAGTAACTGAGATGGGTTCCCAGGGCGACCTTCCAAGGAACCCCACTTTGGTTTCTCACTGGACCTTATAAGGAGGGTATTGAGGGTAAGTCTTGCAGTACTAAAGGAACTTCAATTTGTTTCCCAGAGCTAAAGTCCTAAGATGAGACTGAAGAATGACCTGGATAATTTGTATCTGTGAAATGAAGGGAACACAGAGGCAGAAACAGAGCAAAAGACAGAAGTGAGACCAACATGGGTTGGGAATAAAAGAGAACTATTTTCAAAGATAGCAATCAGGGCAGTGTTAGCAAGATAAAATGACCAGCAGAGGAAGTCAAAATCACATGAAAGACACAAGCAGCAGCAGGACTTCATAGATCTGGGAGCAGAATAAAAAAGTCATCTGACTGCCTATGGCTAGTTACTCTTTAGGCATGGTCTCATCGGTGGGCTGCAAATAATCGATGGCCTTGGCTGTTTGTTATTGGCTGAAATCTGGCTATTAGTTACAGGAAATATATCCCTAAGCTAGGTTTTAGTTTGTTTATGTACTAACATGGATTTCCTTTCCTTACATATAACTCAAAGCAGGCAGGTGGCCCCAGGCTAATGGCCTTCTGCATATTCATTCTTTTAACTAAAAAATAAAAAATGTTTATTAAAAAAGTGAATCCCCAACTCCCAAACAATCAGATGCAAAGGTTAAAGAAAATGAGAAAATAACGAGGCTGGACTGATGACTCAGTGGGTAACAGAGTCTGCTATCCAAGCATGAGGACCTGAATTCCACTTCTGCCTGCAATCCCAGCACTGGGCTTGAGGAAAACTGGGCAAGGAGGAAAACTGTGGATCTCTGGGGCTTGTTGGCCAGCAGCCTCTCCCAAAGTAATGAGCTCTGGGTCCAGGAAGAGAGCCTGTGTTCAACTTGACAGAATGAGAATAAGCTAGGACGGTGTCTCAGTGAAGAGTTGTCTAGATTGTGTTGGCCTGTAGGGGATTTCTTTTCATTTTTATTAAGACTTATTAATTTTGCAAACTAATAGGCTTCATTATGATAGTCCAAATGTGTATAATATGCATTGAATCATCTCAAATTACCCATCATCATATCTTGTTCCACCCCACCTGCCTTTTCCTCTACCTCCAAGCCCTTATCTTTCATGTATTTTCTCTATTGTTCTTTTTTCTTTAATTATTATTTTACATGTATACATACATATAAACATATAAGCAGAACTCTCTGAGTCCACTTAGTGTCACTTATATGCATATGTTTTCAGGGCTGACCATTTGGTATTGCATAACCACAGGGTGCTCACCCCTAGGGTGACGGATTCTCCCTCTCTCATTAGATGCCTATGGTTCTTCTGCCAGAGATGGTGCCTTGGGAGATTGCCCTTGTTCACATTGGTGTGTCAGTTGGTGGTGTTGTTTTTTTTGTGGGGAGAGGGGCTTAATTAAGATGGGAAAACCAGCCCTGAGTGTGGGTGGCAATGTCTTACTGGCTGTGCCCTAGAGTGACCAAAGGAGAGAGCCTGCTGAGCACTGGAGTCCATGCCTTAATTCATTGCTGTCTGCATCTGACTATAGATGCAATGTGAGCTTAAACTCTGACCGCTGTGACTTCCCTGCTATGATGGACTGTAGCCTGGAATAACCCAGATGCCCTGACAAGCTGTGTCTCCCCTAAGCTGTTTTAATCACAGCAATAGGAAATGAAACTAAGATACCCTGTCTCAAGAGAATAAGACAGAGTTGATAGAAAGTGTACCTGATGTCCTTCTCTGACACACACACACACACACACACACACACACACCAAAGGAAAAGAAATGCACACAAAAATACAAGTGAAATAGAATTGCAAAGACTCTGCACTCATTTGAATATTTAATTTAATATAATGAATCCTTAGATACATGGTTGATACTAAGAAACAGAAATTTAGATCAAAAGCAGTATCTAACAGTGTTTCAAATGTGCTCCAGCTTACACATCCATCAACATCATCTTGCCAAACTTAGCTAGAAGACTTCCACTTTGGCCAGTGTGCTATCCCACAGTGGATTATCTAGCTTACTGTTTACTTACTGAACAGTGCTATAGGTATCTGTTCACATCTAAGCAGCCTTTTGCAGTTATTCTTTCATTCACAAGTGTCTTCAATATTTGGATATTTTTTTCTGGTCATACTTTTTTTTTGTAAAAACTTCCTAGTGTATATATATGAGCATGCTAGTGCATATGCCCATGTGTGCATACACCAAGGCCAGAGCAGGGTATCAAGTGTCTTCCTCCATTGCTTCTTACTGTATTGCCTGGAAATAGGGTCTCTCGCTGTGCTGGAAGTTCATTCTCAGCCTCTGGCTGCCCAGCTTTCAGAACCGGATGTCTCTACCTCCCAGTGCCGCGGTTGTAGTCAGCCATGCATAGTCGTACCGAGCATATTTTCTTTCTTAAAACTGATAAGTATACACAAATATTCTAAGTCTATTCCAAACATATTTGTATAATTCGGATTTTAATTATGTTTTGATATATCTAAATGTTGAACAGTTCAACACTTTCTGGAAAGGATCTCAATTATTTTTTCCCTCTCATTTCCAGAGAAGCCTTCTAAGTCTAATAGCTCACTAGCTTCTTCCTCCTCCTCCTCCTCCTCCTCCTCCTCCTCCTCCTCCTCCTCCTCCTTCTCTCTCTCTCTCTCTCTCTCTCTCTCTCTCTCTTTATCTCTTTTTCTCTCTCTTTCTCTTGTTGAACCAGGGTCTATGGTAGCCCAGGATGTTTTTGAACTCACAATATTGTGATGGATGACCTTGAATTCCTGACCCTTCTTAGTTTGGGATTACAGGTGTGTACCACTGCACCTGGTTAATGGCGTTCTAGAGTTCAAACTATTCACTCCACATAAACTATACAAGTGTCACACAAATGAATGACATCCCAGGCCCTCTATTCTCAATTATTTGGAGATTCAATTTCTGTTGTAAACTAAATTTTCTTAGACCCAGGGTCCATTTCTGGAGTCTCTGCTCTATGCCATTGTTCGGCCCGTTCCCGGGACTACCAGTGTTGCTTCATTATTAAATCTTTACACAAGAGCAGAGGAACAGGCAGCATCAACCCTGTTTCCTTTTCTCTTTCAAAATTGTACTTTACCTATTCCCAGTAATGAATTTTATAGCAGCTTTATAAGGTCCTTGAAAAACACTATAGTGATCTGGATTTATCCATCAAATTTATAGAATAATTTGTCGAAAATGAACTCTATACTATCCATCTGTCCTCTCCACAAAACCATCCTGGTTCCCATTTACTTATGTGTCCTTTTTCTTCATTTTACCTTAAACTTTCACAGTTTCCTCCACAGAGATTCCGTGTGCTTGTGCCTCCTTCCTTCTAGGTACTTTATATTCTCATTGCTACTGCGGCTGACATTTTAAAATCTGTTTTCTTTTCAAACTGCTTCAATTTCTCTTACTGTTCTGTCCTGCTCCTGGCTAGTGTTGCTGTTCTGGCCCCTGAGTTCCAAATCTTATTAAAACAAGCAATTGTTGCTCAAGGTACTTTCACTTTGTTGATTTGTCCAAAGACTAACTCATTAATTTTTAAAAGATGAATCTCACCGTGTAGACCAAGCTGACCTCAAACTCACAAGGTCTTCCTGCCTCTGCTTCCTGAGTGCTGAGATTAAAGGCGTGTGCTGTCATGCCTGGTTCTGACTGGTTAAATTTTACAAAGATTTGTTTTTATTTTAAATTACCTGTATGTGTAGGGGTGGGGTGGGGGGTTCTGTGCCTATGAGTGCACAGCCCACAGGTCAGAAATAAGCACTGGATGCCCTGGAGCTGAAGAGTTGTGAGCCACCTGCTGCCAGGAACCAAGCCCAGGTCCTCTGCAAGAGACTGGTATGCTCTTAATCACTGAGCCATTTCTTTAGACTCAGGTTAATTTATGAAAGGTACAAAGCAGGATAGAATGACTCCAATTGTAAAATGTCATGAAAACATTAACAGTGCATAAATGAGAATATTCATGGCAAGTGTGAATGTGTCAAACTGTTCAAAGTTACCACCTCTGGGTTATGGAAAACTTTCAGCTTCTAAAGGATGTAGTTCAGGATGGTAATGTCCTATTTTTCCAAAAAAGAATACCTTATGTAATTAAATATTAAGTAGCTTATTTCACATGTTTTATTAAACCTATTATATATTTGGCATTAAGTAAAAATGTTCACACTGAATGTGAACAATCTGAAAATAAATATTTCAAAATATTGTGATCACCTCCAAAGCTTTCATGGGTCCCTGAATCCCTGCTCTCAGTTGCCCAAGCCTGCTTCTCTTCATAGTTGAGCACCAACTTGCTTTCTATTGCCCCGGCCAGCGGGGTTTCAACAGGGGCGACCCACCTGTGGGAGCGAATGAAAGGAACAGGGGACATGAGAGACGACAGCAAGACATGATTCTGATCAAGCTGCAAATTTTATTTTCCTCAGCAAGGCTTATATAGCACAGGAGGGGAGAGGGCAGGCAGGAGGGAAGGGGAAAGAAGGTACATGCAGAATGTGGAAGGGGTGCAGGACGTGGGAGAGGTGCAGATCGTGCAATTGCAGGATGTTGGCTAAGGTCACTGGTCAGGGGCCATTTGTTCTGTTGCTAGGCTACCTGGCCATGGAATGCTCTTTACGTTCGGTTGTCATGGCACCTGACTGTGGAATGTCTTCTTATCTTTGGGGGCCTTTGGTTAGTAAACAGGTGTTACTGCTCTGGGAAAGGGCAGTGGGCGTATGACTTGTTCTCTGGCCTAGCTAGTACTTTTCCATGGTTCATGTTTGGTTCCTGATATCTTGGTCCCAGACATTCCATCACTACTTACATTAGTTTAAATTTCCTAGAGCCTTGTTGAAACAGAGCCAGTTGTTTTTCATTGTCTGTGTCTTCTTTCATTCAGTGAAGTTATTTTGAAATCTATCAATATGGTTGACTATCATAGTTTGCTCATTCTGTAGTTAAGGAGTATTCCAGTACATAGATATACCAAAGTTTGCTTTTCAATTCCCTTTCCAATTGATGTTTATATAGTTTGGAGGTACTATAGCAAAGTTATTATGGAATGTCACTCATGAGTCTGTGTGGTTCTATCCTCTCTCTACTTTTTGTAAATACTTAGGGGTTGCACAACTGTTTGCACAACAGAGTTATGCTCTATTTTTTTTAAAGCATCTTCTGGACTGCTTCCAAATGGTTGTGTTGTTTTTATATTCCTGCCCACAGTTGTATGAGATTTCTAATTGTGTCACATCTTTGGTAACATTTGGTAGAGTCTGCTGTATTCATTTCAACCATTTCTGTGCCTGTGCCGCTCTCTATGTTAACTCTTGTCATTTTTACCTCTGGACTGCTCCTACCTTACTTTGTGTGTGTGTGTTGTTTATGTGTGTGTACATCCATAGCATGTGAATGGCCATAAACTGTACATAGAGAGCCTAGAAGTCAACCTTAGAAGTCTTTCTTGGAGCCAGACAGTGGTGGCACATGACTTTCATCCCAGTACTCGGGAAATCCCAGCACTTGGGAGACAAAGGTAAGTGTGGCTCTGTGATTGAGGCCAGCCTGGACTACAGAGTGAGTTCTAGGACAGCAAGAGCTGTTACACAGAGAAACCCTGTCTCAAGAAACCAAAACCCAAACCAACCAACCAACCAACAAAAAGTCTTTCTCTGGTGCTCTCCTTTTTTATTTTTGTCTATCACTGGCCCTGGAGTCAACAATTAGAATAGGGGGGCCAGCAAACCTCAAGGACCCTCCCATCTCTGCCCCTACAGAGTCATTTCAGGTGTGCAGCATGGTACCTCATTATTTATGTGGGTGCTGGGGATCAGAACTTGGGTCCTAAGTATTTTCCCTGCTGACTTCACTTTCTAACTTTAAGATTGTGTTGAATATGAGAATTTAATATTTATTAGTGAATGGTATTGATACATACTTGTGGCTAAACTGCTTGGCCACTAGCTCAAGCCTACCACTGACTAGCTCTTACATTTAAACTCAGCACATTTCTGTTAATCTATATGTTGCCATGTGTTCTATGGCTTTACCTGTGTGCTGTTACATGCTGCTTCCTGGACAGTGGGCTGGCATCTACTCCTCAGTTCTGTTTTTCCTTCCCAGAATTCTCCTTGTCTGCTTATTCTACCTATACTTCCTGCCTGGCTACTGGACAGTGTTTTATTTATCAAGCAATCAGAGCAACACATTCAGAGCATACAGAACATCCTACAGCACATACTACTCAGTAAATATCCCCCGAGTTACACTCCATTTAACAATTTAAAACACACAGTACAGTTTATATGCATCATAGTATATGACATTTTTAATTTTAAATTCATGATTTGGCAAAATTATTTTCACTGACCTCAACTTTTTATTTTCATTTTACAATTTACACTGATATCCCCCCCCCTTTTTTTTGTATGTGTGCACACAATCTTCTTAGGCCTGATTGTATCACTTTTTAGCTCGCCTGTAAGAGAAAGGGAAAACTAGAAAGAAGACAGGTGAGCAGCAATGTACACAGAAGTAAACAATATGAGTCTGAGAGAGAGAGAGCATCCAGGAGCCACAAGGTACTCAGGGCAGCCAGGATAGAGAAGGCTGCTGGCTACACTGGCCATTTACATTTGAACACACAGAGGGCTTATTCCCAAGATCTTAGCTCATCATTCTGTATCAGAGACCCCAACAGACAAGGCCTGGCCACTTGTCCCAAAACTAATTTGAACAGCAGAGAGACAAGTGGTGGTGAATCAGGAAAGGAGTTTAGGTCACTATGGCCCATACCAGGAAAGACCAAAGTCTAACAACCCAATCATTGCTTCTGTGGAATTGACTATGGCATTAAGATGTAGTGATATATTGTGTACCCTAATAAACTTGCATGAGGATCAGAGGACAGAGCCAGCCACTAGATTAGACATAGAGGCCAGGCAGTGGTGGCACACACCATAAATCCTATCACTCAGGAGGCAGAGATCCATCTGGATTTCTGTGAGTTCAAGACCATATTGGAAACAGAGCTAGCCAGTGGTGGCACATACTTTTAATCCCAGTACTGGTAAGCACACATGCCTTTAATCCCAGGAAGTAATATGGAAGGGCAGACAAAGGTACATAAGGTGTGAGGAAACAGGAATTCACTCTTTTTAGGCTGAAGATTTCATAGAGGTAAGAGCTAGAGGCTGGGTGCTCTGCTTCTCTGATCTTTCAGCTTTCACCCTAATATCTGGTTCTCGTTTTTTTTTTTTTTTAATTATTATTATAAGGTCATTTAAGATTTGAACAACATTAAGACTCCATGGAGGCAAGCCAGCCTGGGCCCTCAAGGCCTGGGGCTGGCTGCCTGCCAGAAGACATCCACGGGCTGGCCCCACTCCTTGTGGCACTGAGTAAGTGGGTCCTATTTTGATGACCAAGTATGTGATGGAGAAATGGGAGAGAAAGAGAAGCAGAGTGGTTCATGTGTTGTGGAAAGAGACAGAGTGAAGAAGTGAAGGCGGTGAGGAGTAGGCTGGTGTGGGAGGCCCGCTTGCCACCTAGCACCATGGTGATGGCACCCTTGGCATGTCTAAGTCTATGGTTCTATAGCAGCCAGGGGCTGGGTAGACGTCTCCTGTTGCCACTGAGAGCTGTGTGCATGCCCAGGGTTAGGTCAGCCACCTGAGTCCATGTTGGTGTCCAAGGGCCATGCTGCAGCCTGGGCCATATAGATCTGGGTAGCCTATGCTGCTGTCTGAAGCCATGGTGATGTCCGGGCCAGAGTTGCAGCTGAGAGCCCTGTCTGGGTCCGTGACCCTACTGCAGCCAGGGTCTGTGTTGATGTCTGAGGCTCTTGTTACCATCAAAGGCCATGGGCCATGTCTGGGGTTTTGGTATCACTGCAGCTGGGGTCTATGTTGATGTCTGTGGCCTGTATTAGCTCAGGGGAGTATAGGATTCCTCAGAGGGCCATGCTGAGCTAGCCTTGCCCTTTGCTGGCCCTGCCCCTCGCTGGACACTGCAACAAGAGAGCTGGCCCCAACCTCCTCGGTGAGCTGGCCCCTGCACTTGGGAGGGATAGCTCCACTCTTCACTATGGGTGAGGAGAACTCACCCTGATGGCATGGGCATAGAAGAACTGGCTTCAGGGCCCCTCCTTTAAGGGGGCAGCCCCATTGACCCGGACTGACCAGCTCAGCTACCACCCAGGCCCACAGCTGGGCCTTTGGTTGGCCCACCCTAACATCTACCCCACATAGGGCCTGTTGGAACTTGTGAAGGGATTGGTCCTGTGGAACAATGTTTGCAGGATCTCCATGACTTGGGGTGGCCATGGAATATCACAGAGGAGTTCCAGTGAGGATCCAGTGATGATGGTGTACCAAGAACTAGAGGCCTTGAACCAGACCAATGACTCATTGCAATGAACATTTGCTGTAGAGCTGACTGGACAAAAGGGTATACTGTGTGACACTCTGCTCCCAATGCCACCAGGGCAAATGAAGAGATGTTAGAGAGGCAGTAAAGATGAAGAATTTAAGAGGTTTTTGTTTGTTTGTTTTGTTTTTTTGTTCTTTGGTTTTATTTTGTTCTTTTGTTTTTTTACTGTCTTTGTTTTGGTATAGTTTAATTTTATTTTAATTTTCTGTTGTGGGGGGCATCACAGGGATGAGAGGAGGATGTGGAGGTACTGGGAGTTGAGTGAAATTAGGGTGCATGATGTGAAATTCCTAAAGACTTAATAAAGAAATTATGTAAAAAAATGATTCAAATAACAATAAAAAATCACGTCCAGGTTTTAGGCATCCACTGGGGTCTGTTGTCTTGGAATGTATCCTCAAGATGAGCTATATTTACTTAAGTTTCTTCTTCAGTTTTTTCGTCTACCTGTCTTCTTGGGGGGATGTTGAGAGAATTTCACTATGCAGCCCAGGTTGACTCCAGATTCACACAAATCTTGTTTTGGTTTCCTGAGAGCTGAGATTACAGGTATGTGCCACCCCCTCCCCGCTAAAAAAGACTGTTGAGGAAGAGCGTGGTGGGGGTAAGGGTGGAAGTGAGGGTGGGAGGGTGAGGGCAGGAGTGAGGAGGGAGAGAATTTAAAGTGGGGTGGGAGGGTAAAGGGTAGGGGCTAAGAAGTGTGTGTTTAGCAACCTTGATGCAGTTATGGCCAGTTGATCATTGTCTCAGGCTTGCTCGTGGGGATTCCTAGAGCTGCCACCTCTTGGGAGCAGTTTTGGTTTCTATTATGGGATGTCTACTGATAAGGCTCATTGAAAAGAATTTGAGGTTGCCTGTGGAGGAGAAACAACTAAGACCAGGTTATTGGCTTGGACTAGTTAGTGAGGGCAGTGACTGGACCCTCCTCCATGGAGGAGGACGTCCCAAAGTGGAAGCCAAGAATGATGCCACAAAAGCTCTGACCACAGAGCTGAAATTCGCTGAACTCTTCAAGTAATATGTCAGTTATAATCTGCTCTGCAATTACGGGGTGTCGTAAAATGCTGTTCCAAGTGAATGCATTTGTGTCTGTTTGGGGAGTAGTTTCTCTTATAAAAGCCTACAACTGAGCATCTCTGGGATTTATAACACCAATAAAACTGTATGGTATTGTTTCAGAAATTCTAGCAACTGAAAACCACTGCCCAAAGGCTGAAGGTGCTGAGAGGCTGAGGGCAAATTCAGGGGGGCAGAGTGTAATTTATTATGAACTTATAGACAGAAACATACCTTGCTGACAGCCAGACAGGAAGCTTATCATACCTCATGGCAGGAGAAGGGTTCACAGACTGAACTACACACAGGTAGGCTGTGAGCAACCTGGATGCCCTGGGTTCCTTCAGTCCTTTTTCCGTGGTCCATCAATGTTATTTCGACCTCACTTTCCCACTTGGCTGCCTAGCTGAGTAAAGCATCATTGCTGTGAGTAGTCATGGTGGGCTGATGATTGTTGGTTGGCTCCTATGGTGATACACTGTGTACCCTAATAAACTTGCCTGAGGATCAGAGGACAGAGCCAGCCACTAGATTAGACATAGAGGTCAGGCAGTGGTGGCACACACCTTTAATCCCAGCACTTGAGATCTCATGCCTTTGCTTGGGAAACACATGTGCCTTTAATCCCAGGAAGTAATATGGCAGGGCAGAGAAAGGTACATAAGGTGTGAGGAAACAGGAACTCACTTTCTTTAGGTTGAAGATTTCAAAGAGGTAAGAACTAGTGGCTGGCTGTTCTGCTTCTCTGGTCTTTCAGCTTTCACCCTGATATCTAGCTCTGGGTTTTTTTTTTTTTTTTTTTTTTTTTTATTAAAAGACCATCTAAGATTCTAACAACAGGCTCCTTAAGGGATTTTCATCTAGAGCATTCTTTCTATTTCATCTTTGCCTGTACAGCAAAAATCTCAAGGCAAGGTTAGTATCATGTGGCCAAAGGCCCATTCCTCTAAGTGCACAGCTAATCCTGTGCATAGCTCCATCCAGAATCAAGGTTTGTTTTGTTTATGTGTGTGTGTCAGGGGTGACAGGTCAGGGGTCACTGGCAAGATGGCAGTAGTAGAAACCTTTTGCTGGTAGTTCTGTGGCATCTCCAGGGAGCCCACGTTCACATTTCGACTCAACTACAGTAAGTAGGACCACAACAGGGCTCAGTGATAAGTGCGCTAAAGTGGAGAAGATTCTGGGGTCTAGATTCTGGTTCTAAGTAGCTTTACAATCTTGGGGCTCAGTCAACAAAGCATTCAAGGAGAAACTATATTTTTCCAGGTCCCGTGCCCGTGTCTGGGAGGACATCTGTAACCAAGACAGACAGACAGGAACGTGTGACTGAATGAAAGAAGAACATAATGGCAGATGAAAGTACAGAGCTAATCCCAGGAACTGGATTTAGCCTCTTGGGTTTAGGGCTCCTAGCAACTTTACCTTTTACCATTCCTTCCAGTTTCTGCTTCCAGAAACTTTCTGGTTTGCCTTCACACACCTGTTCTTACTCTCCCCTCATTTCCAGTGAAGATGAACCATCAAGGCTCATCAAGGATTGAAAGTGAGTCTGAAGTTACTTGTATTTGATTAATTTTTTCATATAATATATTCTGAATACACTCTTCTCTCTTCCAAATCCTCCCAGGTACTCCTCACCTTCCCATTCATCCAACTTCATACCATTGTCTTCATAAAACAAATAGGCAAAGAAGCCCTAACAACCCAAACTAAACAGTTAGAAAGTGCAAAGAGAGACAGGAAGAGAGAGAGAGAGAGAGAGAGAGAGAGAGAGAGAGAGAGAGAGAGAAAGGACACACAAAACACACACAAACAGAACCTATAAAAACACAAAATAAGAAAGCATAATATATAAACAAAAGATCAGTAAGACAAACTCCCCAGACACAGCAATATGAGACAGAAAGTCTACAAAACACCATTGGGCTTTCTTTGTGGTGGCCATCTGCTGCTGGACATGGCGCCTGCCCTGAAGTGAGCAGTAGAGAAGACACAGGAGGTCAAGGACACAGCAGACTGACTGGACATTAGACTTCCGCAGCCTCCCTTGTTCTCCAGGAGCTACACTCGGAGTGGATTTCAACACAGCTTGCGGTGTGAAGAACCTACTGTGCTGGCTTGCATCTTCTGAAATCTCTCTCCACAGGCTCACAATTAAAGACTTTGTCCTCAGCTTTGTGTTACGGGAGGGTGGGAGGGCTTCTCTGTCCTCTCTAGCACAGGAGCCTGCATGTGCTAAGTGCTCTGAAACTCTGAGCAGTTCCTTTGCACAGGCTTCCTTACCTAGGTATGGCTGCCTAAATCCTCAGCGAGCTTCATCTGCTTCTGGTGAGCTGCATAGAGCTGAAGCTCCAGCCTTCTGGTCTTAACTTTGCACCTTCTTGTGACTCCTCTCCATTCTGGTGCTCCTGGGGAGGCCCCAGCTGTACTGGTTATTTTTTTTTCATTGTGGTGACCCGGCCAAGAGAAACTGAAGGAGGAACGGTTCGTTTTGGCTCATGATCTAAAGGAATCCAGTGCATTAAGGCAGGGCAGTGGGAGCAGCTTGGTCTATAGCACTGACCAGGAAGCATGTGGCCACACCCAGGATGGATTTTCCCCTCCTCAATTAAACACTGGAAACACCCTCACAAACACACCTAGATAAATGTCTCCTGGATGATTTTAAATATAGTCATGTTGACAGTGAAGATTAGCCTTCAAACTAGCCATCTGGGAATCCAGTGGAATACAAAAAAGACATCCATCACTCAGGAAATGCCAAGGGTTTGAAGAATTATGTGCCAAGAAAGTGGGAGGAATCCCAAATATATAACAGCTCACACTATCATACCCCATGCCAGTGTCTGTGGCTGGTTCCCTTCCTACCCACAGTACCCTGACCTAATCATCCTGTTTTCCCAAATGTGTCCAAATTCGGAGAAGATGGGGGGATTAAATTAAAATTTTTGAATTTTAAAGATTCTACGTTGGACAAACTAAAATAGTTGCAGGCAGACCTGACCTACAGTTGCCAACCCCTGATTTTAGCTCATAGTTGCAGGAAGATATGACCTACAGTTGCCAACCCCTGATTTTAGCTGTCTCATCTTTGACAAAACTTGCAAAGATGATCATAATCCAAGGGTTTAAATAGTTCTTGGTGTGAAATCCCCTAAGTTATTTTTTCAAGGCTGAATATATTAAGTATACTCTTTTATCATTGTCCTCAAGCTAACTTCTACAACTGAGAAAAGATGAAATTCTCCTTAGAGAATAGGCAGTGCTGTATGATATTTTGTTTGTATTCTGACAATAAAGCTTGCCTGGAGATCAGAGGGTGGAGCTAGCTGCTAGTTAACCATATAAACCAGGCAGTGGTGGCATACACATTTAATCCCAGCACTTGGGAGAAGAAAGCAGGAAGATCAGGAGTTCAAGGCCACTCTGGGCTACATGAGATTGAACCAGTCTAAAAGAGAAACAGCCAGGTGGTGGTGGTGATGGTGGTGGTGGTGGTGGTTGGTGCACACCTTTAATCCCAGTACTGGGAAGCACACATGCCTTTAATCCCAGGAGGTGATGTCTGGGCAGAGAAAGGTATAGAAGGCATGAGGAAACAGGAACATTCATTCTTTAGCCGGAGGATTTCCTGGTAGTAAGCTAGCAGCAGCAGCAGGAGCAGCAGTTTAGCTAAGACCCTTGCAGGGGAGGACTCAGAGGCTTTCAGTGTGAGGAAACAGGATCGACTGAGGAGTAGGTGAGGTGAGGTTGGCTGTGGCTTGCTCTGCTTCTCTGATGTTTCAAAGTTCACCCAGTATCTGACTCTGGGTTTTCTATTAATAAGACCTTTTAAGATTCATGTTACACACCCCCTTTTTAAACTGATACATAAAACGGGCATGTAAACAGAAATATGTGCAGTTAGTGCTATAGAGAGAGACATCTGCATTCCTGTTTTGCTCAACATGACACCAAAAGGTGAAGAGGGAAGCTGGGAAGATGGGATGAGATGGGTGGGGTGCTTTCTGTTGCAGACACAAGGAACTGAGTTGGGATCACTGTCACCCATGTATAAGATTTCCCTGTAAATCAGCACTATGGGCGAACAGCAGAGGAGCTTGATTGCTGACCAGTGTAGCCAATCAATGAACTCTGGATTAGCAATAGATTAAGACACATAGCCTACAGAACTGCATGCATATACCATAAAGGTAAACACTCACACGCGCGCGCGCACACACACACACACACACACAAACACACACACACACAGAGAGAGAGAGAGAGAGAGAGAGAGAGAGAGAGAGAGAGAGAGAGAGAGGGACAGAGACTATATAGAGGTGTATGAGGCTGGCTACATTTTCTATGATAATTGTAACCAAAAATTACAAGACCTTAAATAATTTTTGGTGTCTTGTGTGAATAAAATGAAAAGAGTAGGTTTTTCAAGAAAAACCGCTGGGCTCATCAGGTGCAGCTCCCCAGCTTCACAGCCAAGACAAGTCAGGCCCTGGGAGGTAAAAATGAAGCTTGTCAAGCACACAGAGCTAAGACCAGGGCTTGAACCCAGGTTTCCTGGCCCCCATGTTGATACACATATTTTTGCATGTTTGCTTATAGAAAAGCAAGCCTGTGTTCTTAATAATGTTTAGAAAATGGTTGAGATGTGAAGGTTGCTTCCTAGAATACTGCATTCCTATATTGTTCCATCTAGATATTTGTCCCCTCATCCCATAGCCTGGGAATAGTATTCAACGGGAAGAGATTTGGTCTGGAAACTTCGGAGACTTTTCTGCCCTGAACATCAAGAATACATGCGGATATTTTTTGAAAGTAAGATTTCAGGGTTCCAAAAAATGAAAGCACTACTCACTGCTGGCCTTTCTAAAGTCTGCTGTGGTTTTTCTGCCATGCTCCTGTTTGCTCTGCCCTGTCGCAACACCCTTGTGAACGCGCATGCGGAACCGGACTGGGTAACTTGAGGGGCACGGTGACATGAGAGCCGAGCTCTAATTGGTTCAGAGGCACAGTGTGGTTGCCAGTCAAGGACCTCTTTGTCCCAGAAAATTGCAGCATTTTGTGAGGGGAAGTCGCGGGGAAAGACACGTAGAAGGATGAAAATCTTATTTGTTCAGATGAAGAAATGCCTGCGTGAGGCAGCAAGGAACAAAGGTGTGGTTCTCACCAGCCCTGGTTGTGTTTAGAGGCCCTTAGAGGAGGAAAGTGGGATGCAGTTTGCTTTATTGAGTGTGGGTAATAAAAATCTCCTCTTTTGTTTCGTTTTTTTTTTTTTTTTTTTCCCTCTCAAGCCCACTCTCCCACCCGACAAACTATGCTTTTATCTTTTGCTGGCCACATCAAGGGAAAAATTTAAAGTGGTGTCACACTGGTACAGGCTCTTGAAATGGAAGTATAGGTCACTGTTAATCAGACCTTCATCACCTCTATGGGGTTGCACCGGTGACTCACAGCAGCACCTCCCAGGAGAGCTGACCATTGGACTGAGCCAAATCACAGAAAGCTGAAACAGAATGTCACCTCTGTGGAATACCTGATCAGAACTGAATGGGGTGGAGGGGGGCTAATTCCTTTCTTAAAAGACAATCCAAGGTAATCCCGCCTGACTCATACTGTAATATCTAACCCCTTCTGCTTTGGAGATACAAATCCAGCTACAATCTTTAGAGTACCTTTAAAGTCTGCTTAGGGATGGAGAATGAAGGTCAGTGGTAGAGTGCTTATGAGCTTCTCAAGGCCAAGGGTTCAAGTCCTAAGCACTATAAAACAGACTGACTCAACAAGATGAAGTCTATTTTTCCCCAGATTGGACTGTAACCCTTCTTAGCACCACTGAAATGTAATTTCTTGAAAAGACTTTTAAAATTTCCAGTTAGCAACCTAATTGGAGAGATGCTCAGTGGTTAAGACATGGACAGGACTCTTACAGAGGACCTCAGTTTGGGTCTCAGCACCTTGTCAGAAGATGCACAATCTCTAGCTAGCACCAGCAGAATGGGATGCCTAATTCTGGCTTATCTTGGTACCTGCTTCATGAGTACCCATCTTCACAGGCACAAATGCACAAGACTTTATATATATGTGTGTGTGTGTGTGTGTGTGTGTGTGTGTGTGTGTGTGTGTGTATCCCTCAAGATTAGTTCACAGTAGTCAAATTTTTGACTAATTCACTCCATCAGAGACTCTGTTTTATTGTGACTGATGTGTCCCTTGGCTCACACATGGGCTTCAGGAAGTTTCTAGTCATCATTGTAGGTGTTTCCTACACTTGTACTTTCAGAGCCACGGGTGGAGCGGGGAGGTAAGTTCCAAAGAAGATAGGATTTGCTTGGCTGATAACCCTCCTCCAAGCCAGGTCCTAAGCTCTGGGGCCTTCAACTCTCACTGTATATCACAGGGGATCTGGAGATGTGATCAAGTTGTAGATACTAAGATGGGTAAGGTCACACTGGAAACTTTGAGTGGACCTTAAACACAATCAGAATGTTATTTTAGAGCAGTGGTTCTCAACCTATGGGTTATGACTCCTTTATGATACAATGATCCTTTCACAATGGTCACCAAAGATGATTGGAAAACATATTTACGTTATGATTCATAACAGAAATAAAATTTCAGCTATGAAGTATCAATGGAAATAATTTCATGGTTGGTGGTCACCACAACACGAGGAACTGTATTAAAGGGTCACAGCATTAGGAAGGTTGAGAACCACTGTTCTAGAAGCCACTTTCCTCCTTGATAAACCCACCTCATATCTTGCGTGTATGCTGTCTTTGTCCTAAGTCTCTCTTCCTCTCCTTCTAATACCTGTGTTTAAATCTATGTTAAAATATTTTCTTCTTTAAAATTTTACAATTTAATTTAATTTTACACATCAGCCATGGATTCCCCTGTTCTTCCTCATCCCGCCCCCCCCTCTCCCCAGCCCACCCCCCATTCCCATCTCCTGCAGGGCAAGGACTCCCCTGGGGATTCAGCTCAACCTGTTAGATTCGGTGGACACAGGTCAAGTCCTCTCCTCCCAGGCTAAGCAAAGTGTCCCTGCATAGGCCCCAGGTTCTAAACAGCCAGCTCATGCACTAAGGACAGGTCCTGGTCCCACTGCCTCTACAATAGACTACTGGCAATGGTCGAGAAAAAGCCCGAACTGACCTACTCTGGTAATCTGGATGGCCAAACACCCTAACTGTCGTGCTAGAACTTTCATCCAATGATTGATGGAAATGGATGCAGAGATCCACGGGCCAGGTTCCAGGTGGAGCTCCAGGAGTCCAATCGGCGAGAAAGAGGAGGGATTGTATGATTGAGAATTGTTGAGACCATTATTGGAAAAAACACAGGGACAAATAGCCAAACTAGTGGAAACACATGAACTATGAACCAATAGCTGAGGACCCCTCAACTGGATCAGGCCCTCTGGATAAGTGAGACAGTTGATTAGTGTGAAAATATTTTCTTAATAAACTCTTTCTTTAAAAATAAAGAGGAATGGGAAGATGACTCAGGGGGTAAAGGCCCTTGCTGCCAAGTCTGAATTTGATTGTAACAACCCACGTGGTGAAAGGAGAGAACCACCATCTTCAAGTTGTCCTCTGACTCCTGTGTGTATGTATATATACATTTAGGAATATACATGGTGTGTGTGTGTGTGTGTGTGTGTGTGTGTGTGTGTGTGAGAGAGAGAGAGAGAGAGAGAGAGAGAGAGAGAGAGAGAGAGAGAGAGAGTTTAAAAAATAGATATTCTTCTGGAAGGAAAGCAGAGGGAGATTTAGGTGAGGGTTAACTAAGGGTAAATGGTCCAGCAAAAGCTTGGATGAGGGAGGAAAGGACCATGCAATAATGAATGCTTCTCTCAAAAGCCAGGAAAGAAAGTGAATTCTTCCCTAGGGACTTTGGGGTGAGTTCCAATGCCCACTGTTGTAGCAAGCTTTTTCATTGGCTGCCAGCTCACATATAATGACACAGAGACTTAATAATCATGAAAGCTTGTTCCTACTAGTTTTATAACTTAAATTAGCCCATTTATATTATTCTATGTTCTATCACTCAGAGTTACCTCTCTTTCATCTTCTACCTCCTGTTTCCTCTCTGTATCTCCTGGCCTCTCCTGCATGGCTAGATTCCTCCTCCTCTTCTTTTCTCTCCCCAGAAATCCCATCTATCCTCTCCTGCCTAGCTATTGACCATTCACCTTTTTATTCCACCAATCACAGCAATACACCTTCCCATAGTGTATAAATATCCCAAAACACACTGGCACTGTGATTTGGACTGGTGAAGGCCATTTAAGATTTCTGATATCCAAAATTACGTGAGTGTAAATGCACGCTGATTTACACCTCTGAAGTTGTGGTAATTTGTTATAACATCCATAAGAAGGCAATCCATAGGCTACTCAAATTACCAGAAAAGCTAGCCAAAGAAAATCAAAGAAAGACACAGAAATACTGCAAAGGTCAGCATTATGCATCCTTAAAGAATGGCTATAGAGCCATGGTGGTACATGTCTTTAATCCCAGGACTCAGGAGGCAGAGTCTGGATCTCCATGAGTTCGAGGTCATCCTGGCTATAAAGAGTTGATGCTGATTAATTCTTTGAAATCTTACTGAAATAAGGGATGAAGAGTTAGCTCAGTGGTTAAGAGCACTTGTTGCTCTTGTAGAGGACCCAGGTTCGATTCCCAGAATACACAAGGTGGTTCACAACTGTCTGTAACTCTGGTCCCAGGGCATCCATAGTCCCAGAGTATCCAATGCCTTTCTTCTGACTTCCTTGGACACTAGACACACATTTGTGGCACTTACATACAAACAAGCAAAACATTCGTATACATAAAAAAAAATAAAATAAGTCTAAAAAATTAATGTCTGACTGAAATGAACCACAAAGTTTTTAAAAATTCATAAGTGATTGTGTTGAACATGGAGTAGAAGAACCTAGAGGGAGCCATCAAGCATACTTTAGCTAATTTCTCTACCCTTGGACCAAGGCTGGCGAGGACAGATGAAGATAATTCTTCAACTAAGGCTTTGTGTTTCTTGAGAACCATGACCCAAAACACACTTGGCGCCAGAGAGATTCCTAAACTTCTCTATCCCATTCTTCTAAGAGACTTTTAGATAGTTTCCACATGCCTTGAATTTAGTGAAAGGTCTTGTCTTCATTTGCGTACATATGCCCCCCCCCACACACACACATAGATGGAGTCATCCAATGCCATTCCCTCTTGTCTTCCAAATCACAGGTTCATTTCTCTCCCTCACTGTCTGGTCTTTCCTCCTCTTACAAGGAAAGGCATCTCGACTGACCACTTACATTGATTCGTCTGCTTCTGCTCTGAGTCCCATCTTGCCTTGTCTTCTGAATCTCACCAAGGGCTTGCGCTGTCACTGGGCTCTTCTTATTAAGATCAAAAAGTCCAACACATCTTTTCAAAAAAGATCCCTTCAAACTCAGGTCTGTCTTCAGCTACTCCATGTTTCATTTCACAGCAAATTTCTATGAAGAACAAAGTTATATTGTTTCCATTCACCCACCCCAAGTCACTTCCCAAATGTAATGTGGATTGAATTTACCACTAAAATTGCCCTTGCTGAAGTAATCAATGAGCTTTTCATTACTAAATTAATCACCAATTTTCAGCCCTAAATTCATTGAGTTTTTCAAAAGGATTTGACCTGTGAGCTACAAAACTGGGGGAGGGGGACGACAAATTTTTCCTCCTTCTAGCATGCTTTGCCTGTCTCTATCCCTAGATATTCAGTCTCTTTTGTATATCCCTCGTTGACCATCTCATTTATTTATGTCACTGTGTCATTGTCCGTGACAAATTTCCATAGACTTGTGAATCTTATGTCATTATTCTCAGCTAAGTCATTCCTAGCCTCCTGAGTCACACACTCCTTAACAGACCTCCAAATAACCTCAACACCAAATGGGTCAAAAATAGCAAAGTCTCCCATTCATCTTTCTCTATCCTTTACATAGTGAATATTGCCAAATTAATTGAGGTATCATAATTTTCTTTACCTCTTAGGGACACATCAAAATGTCCCTATGACCTGTCAAATTTACTTCCTAAACGTGTTTCACATTGGAGCTTATCAAGGCAACTAGAATTTCTTAACTGGTGTCACAGGCTGTTTGTGTACCCTGAACATCCTTGTGAAGCCCTAACCACCTACATGATGATATTTTAAGATGGAGACTTTGGAATTAAATGAAGCCATGAGGGTGGGGCCCTTGGGATGGGATTAGTGCCCTTATAAGAAAAGCTCCAGTGGTTTCATTCATTATATTATGTGAAGTCAAAGCAAATCAGCAAACCTAGAAAGGATTTCTCTCCCATGGTTAATCTGATAGTCCCTTTATCATTGAGCCCTCAGAGTACACCATTTTCTTCACTCAGCCTAGCAGAACAGAACACCTGGGTCATCACAGGTACTCCTACCAGAATATCCCCATTTCTTCACAAAATCCTGGTTGACCTTAAATAGGAATGGGAGCATGGCAGGCACTCTATGACGCTTTTGGGTGACAGGACTCTAGGATAAAGCCCTCACTGCTGAATGTGATTTATGAAGACATGACTACTTTGCCTGTGGTTCTCACTGCCTTCTTCCCCCACATGTCATTTTTCCCCTTCTTGAGCATCTTCCTCTGCTTTTATGCCCACTGCTGCTTCTCTGCAGCCCACTCATGATTAAATACTCCCATTGTCACCAGGATGGCAACATGGGAAGCTGTGAAAAACATGAACTCTGGAGTTCAGACTTCTTTGACCTGAGTCAACTAGGTTACTATTATAGTTTGTGTCCTCAGTTTCCCATAAACATGATGTCCTAAGGCTTGGTCACGAGCCTGTGATGCTTTGGAGAGGTGGAGGAATTTGAAGGGTATAGAACCTAGTGAGAGAAAACTGGGTCATCAGAGTGTGTCAGTGAAGTGAATATGGAGACCTTGGCCTCTCTCTCTCTCTCTCTCTCTCTCTCTCTCTCTCTCTCTCTCTCTCTTGTATGTCCCAGCAGCCTCAAGGTAAGTCACCTTGCTCTGCCACATGTTCCCACTGTAATGGCCCACCTTGTATCAGGCTCCAAAAAGAAGACCTAGTGACCACAGATTGAACTTTATGAACCCAGTGCCAAAGTAAATAAAATCTCAAAGGATTGTTATAAAGATTAAGGTAGCTTCCGTCTGTAATGTACTTAGAACTCTGACCACATAGCAAGAGGTGTATTCATGTCTAATAAAGAAATAAAATTCACTCCCAGAGTCTATCTAGCCACCATCTTCTCTGAAGTTTCTCTCAACCATGCACAGTTTTCCTCAAGTGTCCATCCTCCATGCTTTCAGAAGACCCAAGCCTTCCTTAACATGCAGTTGATCTTGTACTGATGTTGGCTCCACACTTCCCAAAACCGGCTCTTCTACCAGCAATGGAAAAATAAGGAATGTGCCTATCATGTTGACACATCCTTGTCTGGTGCCTAGCAAAGGACATAGCCTACATCATCCATCCAATATATATTTTCTGGATGAATCAATATGTCATCAGATTAGTAATAACTTATAGGCAGGCATATATCATATATAAACAATTTTAATAATTACTAAGAATAATTGTGTCCAAACACATCAAGGGTCACAAAAACAATGAACCCATGAGGCACTGTTAGTCTAATATATTTTCTTTTGCCAGTGACAGGAAATGTAATAACCCAACCCAACTGGACTAAATAAAGGAAAAGTAGATATTTGTTGAGTCATGTAACTGAAAGGCGACAGACAAAATGGTTGATTTTAAGGCTTACACAAGGTCATCGGGACCCAACTGCTGTGTATGTCTGAATAATGCTGCCTGTCACAAGGGCTTCATTTTCAAGGTGGATGTTCTGTCCCCAACAGCAAAAGACTCATAACCTCCCTGCTAAACAAGCTATAAAATACATGTGACTCTCAGTCTGTTGACTCAGTAAACAACTGTTTGCCTGACAGATGGACAGACAGACAGATAGATTATATATATATATATATATATATGATAGATGGTACATAGACGGCAGGTAAATAGATGGCATGGTAGACTATAGAAGACACATGATAACAAGGTAGATAATGGAAAGAGGATAGACAAATAGGTGATAGAAAGACGATACAAGGTAGGAATCTCCACCTGCATCACACCATCTTTCACCAGTTGCTTAAAATCAGATGTTCCTATTGGGATGTCAAAAAAACTGGGCGGAAAGTTGGGGTATCACTGTCGGAGGTGGATGTATGAAAGCTGGTTGTGTGTTGTGTCAGTTATCAACATTGTACTTCATCTCCCAGATCCATTGTCCTTTCTCTGCCTGTGCTGCACAGTCAACCCCCGGGATGTATCTCATCATCTTTCTGGTGCAGCACTGGGCTTTGCCTTTAAAAGACACTGGAGCCACATTCCAGGACAATGAACTTTGCTTCCTAGTGTGAGTGTGCTTCTTTTGTATGTCTCTGTGTGTGTGTGTGTGTGTATGTGTGTGTCCCCAAGTGTGAATGCATATGTACATATGTGTGTATGTGTATGTGCATGTGTGCATGGCTGTATAACTTCTTGCTTGGAGGGCATTCAGGGACACTCACCCATGGTAAGCCCTATTCCTCAATACAGGTCTGTGGATTCCTTGACTGACATCTGGAGTTCAGCTGGAGATCAATACAACCAGTGAATTCCTAACTATCCACAGAACTATATCCACCCTTTTCCTGATATCTGAAACTCAGTCTTAGGGAGGACTCTGCCGATGTTTGTTCTTTCTTGGGGTTTCCTTGCTAAGCCTGGGTAAATCATCAGTTCTCTTTCATTTGTTCTTAGTATTTACCCTTCTTAGTTGGTAGGTAGTGTATAATCCTTCATATTAAATGTTGTTCTATTCTAATTACTGGTGTGGAGTCTGTGCCCTAATTAGATCCTATCTCTACACTGGTGTTAAAAAACCTGCTTAAGAGGCATAAAGATGGTGTCTGCTATGAAGTCTACCACACTGGAAAAGCAGAAACAACCTGACCATCAAGTGAGTCACAGGTCACTCACCTACATGAACAGTATACACAATATTTTTCCAAAATGAATAGAAACACGGAAATGTATATGACATGACAAATTTTAAAATGGATTGTAAAGCAGTTATGCAATATAACTCTTCCGTATTTTCTGGAGTGCTGGACTTATAAAACCTACAATGATTTGCTTATTTTCCCATTTAAAAATATTTTAAAGTGGTACTCACTTATTTTAATTATGGAAAAATAAATTACAGAATGACCAACACTAATAAAAACTGGCCAGTGTAGAATGGGCTTTTAACTAGTTACTAGAAGTAACAGAAAACTCCAGTATACAGGTTCCAAAACAACTTTGGATTTGATTTTTCTTCTACATTTAAGGAGAACCAAGGTAGCTATCAAGTCTATCAGGGCAACCCATGGTATGAAGGACTCACATTCCTGCCTTGGGCTCTGCCCTCTGTGGCTTCTTCTAAGAATGGGCTTATGTGCTGGGTTCCAGGTGAAGAACAGGATGAAGGTGGCAGAGGCTTCTTCCCAAGCTATTTCAAATAAATTCTACACTTTATTTAAAACAAAAACCCTCACCCTCTGGTCAGTCAGTTCTGTTGATAAACCATTTCTGTAACTAAATTGGAGTACAAAGAAGTGTTGTAGTAAAGTTTTACAGCCTTTTGAAACTACCACTACAATTTGGCCGTTAAAATATACTACATGTTTTAGAGATCATTTAGATCGGCAGATAAAGCTGGTGGAAAGTCCAGATTCGCTCTATCTTCTTCAGCACAAGCTGAGCCTTTCCTGGTGTCAGTGCCCCAGCCAGCATCATACATGTTCTACGTTTGACAAGCCTTTATTAGCAGATCAACACCTTCCGAGCCCAGAGCTTACAGAGGGTTTACGCTTCGTGTCATAATACGTTTTGTGGGTTTTTACACACCATCACTGATGGGTCTCATGCAATGGGGCTGTGCTGCCTCAGAAGAGCCTCTGTGCTGTGACTATTTACCTCTCTCTCCTCTAGCCCCTGCCAATCACTGACCTTTCTCATAACTCCGTACTTTTCCTTTCCCTGAAGGACATGAATTCACAACGACACAGTATCTGTACTGGTTTTCTTCTCCTAGTAATAGTCAGCAATCCTCTCTGTCTTCCCATAGCCTGATATCATTCCTTAACATTGAACAGTAATCCTGTTATTGCACTACAGTTGTTCATTTGGCTACTGGAGATTATCTTGGCTGCTTCCATGTCTTGGCAATTATAAAAAAAATGATAATATAGTATCTGTGTCTAGACTTTATGTGGGAGTTACATTTAAACTAGTAGATACTAAGAAATACAATTTTGAGTTCTAACATAAGAGCACATTTCATTTTATGATACTGCCACATTGTCTTCAGAAGTGGCGTCATCACTTTTCTTTGATGTCAGCACTGAATGAGCATTCCTATTGCTCCACATTCTCATCAACATTTGGTGTTGTCAGTGTGCTGAGTGATGATCTTTCAAATCACATAGTGATATTACATTGCTGTTTTAATTTGTACTTTCCTAATTAATGATTTACTATGTGGGTCATTTTTTCATATGTTTAATTTCCATCTATTTATCTTCTTTGGTGGATGCTCAATTTCTGTAAAATTAAAAATTAGGTCATTTATGTCCTTATTGCTCATTCTTAAGAGTTCTTTATGTACATATGTGTATGCACACACATCTGTATGGATATATATGTTTATTTGTATATGTGTCCAAATTAGCTTTAATTATTTAATTTATTTTGACACAGTTTAGAGTCATATGGAGAAGGAGTCTCAGTCAAGGGCTTGTCTAGGTCAAATAGGCCTGTGACAGTATCTGTCTGCAGCTGACTTGATTGTCAATTGATATAGGAGGGTCCAGGCCACTGTGCACAGCACCATTTCCTGAACCAGAAAACTAGCTAAGCATAAACCTGTGGATGAGCTAGCAATCAATGTTCCCTCATGGTTTCTGCTTCAAGACTTTGCTCGAGTTCCTGTCTTGACCTCTTTAAATTATGGAATGTAACCTGTAAGTTGAAATAAACCTTTTCCTCTGCTTAGTTATTTTTTTTTTAGAGGAAAGAAACTAGCCTCTATGTAACCCAGGTTAGCCTTGAAATTGCATGTTGCTAAGGATGACCTTGAACTTCAGATCCTCCTGTTACTACTGCCCAAGTGAGAATCAGCTGCCATGCCCGGTCTGTGGGTGATGGGTGTCAAACTCAAGTGTTCTTGCATGCCAGGCAAGCTCTTTGCCAACTGTGCTATGTCTCAGCCCCAGTTCTTTGTGCATTTTAGATAACAGTCCTTTAGTGCATGTCTTTCACAAACTTGTTCCAGTGTGTCACTTGATTTTTCATTCTCTTCAGAGGGTTTTTCACAGAACATTAAAAAAATAATAATTTTAGTGAAGCCCATAACTTTTTTTTTCTTTTATGGATTGTGCCTTCAGAATTGCAATTTAAATTACATTTTGGAATATAAACAATCCTTATTTTTTTTTTTAAAGAATAGGAAAATAAAGCGTTTGTTCTTCAAGCAAAATTGAACTAAATTAGAATTCAGTGATGGATACTTGGGGAAGAAAATTACCAAGTATTTCTAATTTATACCAGCTTCAAGAAACAAAACTAAATAGAAAGTAAGAAGTATTTTGAACTAAATGAAAATAGAACTCATTAAAATTTGGGGGACATAGTCCAAGAATTGTTTAGAGGGACATTTATAGCATAGAATGACTATATTAGAAAAGAAGAACATCAAAACTAATACATAATTCCATCCTAGAAAACCAGGAAAACAAAGAAAATTAAATGTGGCCAGTAGAGGAAAACACAGTAAAAATTAGAAAGGAATTTAGCAAATAAAGAGAAAAAGAAAAAATTAATGAAAGTAGCTGTTGGTTCTTTGAAATGTCAATAAATCTAATAAACTTCTAGACAGGCTACCTGTATATGAGAGGACATAAATAATTAATATCACAAGGAAACTGGCCCCTTCAATATTTGAATTAGATATAAGCATGTGGGTGGAAAAGCTAGTTGAACCAGCAATGAAACTTTTAGACTAGTAGATAAAGGTTCTCATGTTTGTTAATAGCAGACAAATAGCTGGAATCAACAGTAACCAAGTAGAAATTAGATTGAACATGTGACATTATTTACAAATTATCAAACTGTACTAATATATAGAATTAATTCTTAATAAATCATGCATAAAACCAAATTTAAGGCCTTATTATCTAATACATTTATTTTTTTTTCTGTGTGTGCTGGGGAGTGAACCCATGCATTGTGTGCAGTATAGGCTATTGATTTATGTCCTTAGCCCAACACAAATTATCTTAGAGACTAGAGTTGAAAATTTGTAAAACCATATGATCTTCCCAATTCAATCCATAAATCAATGTAGCCCCAACCAAAATTTTAGCTCATTCATTCATATAGGAAATATATAAAGTATATATAATTTGACTTTAAAAGCCAAACCAAAATTTGCCCTGTGATAGACACATGTCATGAAACAGTAATAATGAAAATAGGTTTGATACTAGAAAAGAAATGGAAACAGTCAATGCAACAAACAGAAAAAAGAAAAAGAAAACTTTTTATACTACACACACACACACACACACACACACACACACACACACACATACACACATACACACATATACCTCTATGAGCAAATGAACAAGAAAAGTTTATTACTTCATGGTATTAGCTAAAAATATTCAATACATAGAAAACCTTCAAAATAGGTCTTCCCCTTACACAGTCTATAAGCAGAAATTCCAGATGGACAAGGACATGGTATGAAAGTATAATTCAAAGGTGATGGTAGTACCCACTGGAGAATAGTTTTATAATTTAAGGTTATTAAAGGACTTTTAAAATAGGACCGCAGCTGAGAGATGGATCAGGTGACCTGAGTTTCACCTCTAGAACACATGGAATGAAATGCTCTGAGCCTCCACGTCAGGCAGCTCCTAATCTCTGTAACTCCAGCTCCTGGGGATCCAACACCCATGCCTCTACTTAGACACATTCATAGTTAAAAACTAAATTAAACTTTAAGGCCCAGAGAGATGGCTCAGCAGATAAGAACGCTTGCTGCTCTTGCAGAGGACCTGGGTTTGATTCCCTGAAACACACAGCTCCTCATCAACACCTGTGGCTTCAGTGGCAGCGCATCTGATACACACACAGGCACATATATGGTCCACACAGACACATGCAGGCAAAGCACTCATACCCACAGAATAAAACTAAATAAAACCTGTTTTTTAAAAGCTGGGTATGGTGGTACATACTTGCAATACCAGCCCTGGAGAAGTGAAGACAGGCTAATCTCTGGAGCCTGATGGCCAGTTTTGGTGATCTAATTTCAAAAAGACCTAGGTGGACAATACCTGAAGAATAACACTGAAGTCATTACCTGGTCTTCAAATGAATATACCGTACTTGTGCACCCCTGCCTGCACAAACCTTCATGAGCATGCGCACGCACACACAACTAGGACTTTAAAAAACCTGGAATGTATTAAAAATATATCAAAAGCATTCAGTTGGTAGTCTAAAGAAACTCAAGAAAGCAAATGGAATTAGTGAACAAAAGAGAATAAATAAAACTCAGCTTTGATGCCTTGATGAGTTAAAGATGTTGATAAGCCACAAATGAAGTACAATTACTTTCATATGAAAGCTATTTCTCTTTAATTATTTTTATGTGTACGGGTGTTTTGCCTACATGGATATCTGTGCACCACATGTGTACCTGGGTTCTACTGAGGTCAGGAGTCAGAGTCCCTGGAATTGAAGTTACAGCCATGTGGGGGCTGGGACTTAGACAAGGGTCCTCTAGAAAGACAGCCAGTGCTCTTAACTATTGAGATATCTCTCCAGCCCCTTAATAATTTTATGTGATCTTTTCAGCTTTATTTTAGTTAAACTCCATCCAAAAATAGCATTCCTCATTTTTCCTTTTACTCTAAAGTTGGCCCTTTAGGAGAGGTGGTAGCTGAAAAGTTCAGTATTTGTAGAATTTTTATGCTAAATGAAAACAAATCTAAAATATTTTCTTGACTAAGACTCATGTTTAAGTTCCCTGGAGGACACCTTCTCCTACTCCCCAGAATCTTGGTGTTTGTGCTAAAGACTCTTAACACTCACTGTGATGGAAAGAAAGCACCAGACAATAGCATTTTAATTTCATGGGGAAAACCTTGAAAACTGGCATTTGTAATTTAATGTCAAGAGCATTTAGTGTTTGAAAGCCTAAGATTAAAGCCTGCTGCATGCTGACAGGTGCGAGTGTGTGAGAGTATGTGTGTGTGTTTGTGTGTGTGTGTGTGTGTGTTTGTGTGTTTGTGTGTGTGTGTGTGTCAATGTGTATGTGCAAATCAGACTGCTCATGAGGGCTTTCCCCTGTCACTTGGTTATGAAATAACATTCATGATTTACAATGCATTCAACTGATCACTCAGGGTCACTAACAACCTTCCTTAGCGGCACACTGGGCGAGAGCTTTTATGGACAATGTGGTGGTATGATTGCCACGCCTCCTTCCTCTCTTTCTCCTGCAACTTTGCTTTGTGACTGTTTCTGGCTGACTTCAACCGTGATTTGATCAAATAGCTCCAGTTTAGGTGATAAGAAGTCATGTTTTGCCACTGAAGAGGAAAGGGTCAGTTACAAGGACAGTTTGTTGTGTGAGCATGTCAGCTCAAATCTTTAGCTCCTTTCTAAGGAGCTGGGCTTGGGTGCTCATGCTCACAACCCCAGTGCTGGAGACAAGCACAGGGGTCTCTAGGACTTGCTGGTGCATTGAGAATATTGTCTCAAGGAAAGTGGGAGAGCAGGATGTCTGACATTCTCCTCTGGCATTGGTTGTTTTTTGGTTTTTTTAGATGGAAATGCATCACTCCTCATATGCACACACACACACACACACACACTCACTCACTCACTCACTCACTCACTCACTCACTTACACATACGCTCATGTTTTAGCTCTGTTCCTTAGTGCTTACTCAAGTCTAGTAGCCCTTGAAATTTCTGAAGTTCAGATATATCTGTTTGGACTAATTGTTCAATTTCTTTTAAATAATGAGTACCTTCTTCTAATTTAGAGTTAAAGTTAAAATTTGATAGATTCAATTTTGTAATGAATCCTAACAGAACAAGCAATCTAGAGTTTTTAATGGCCAGTCCATTATTTATGTGAAGGAATTACCTGAATTCTGCCCATGAGGCTTTCATCAGAATTTTTCATTTTAAGATTCCTACACCTTAGATATCTATATAATTATTTCTCAAAGGGAGAATTCTTTAACATTGTTATGACTGACCCACTTTTTAAGAAATGAAATATATATATATATATATGAGACTAACTTCTTCAACATGATACCAATAATTTGTTGTATTGAGTTTTTATTAGGAATTTAATCATAAATATCAATTTATAGCCAGATCATTCTTATTTTAAAACCACAGAAGTGTGCATTTTATTGTACTACACATACGTATTATACTATACATTTATATGTGTGCATGTGTAGTGTCTCTAAGTGCGCAATTGTTCTTCGGAAACAGAAGGTGTTGGCTCCCCTGGCGCTGGAGATATAAGTGGTTGAAAGCCTCCTGAGTGGGTATTGGGACCTGAATGTGGGTCCTGTGCTAGAGTAGCAAGCACTCTTGACCTATGAACCATCCCTCCAGTCTTCAAGGTAGAGGGAAGCAGAGTTCTTTAAGTTTTGAGACAGGGTCTAATATAGCCCAGGTCAGCATGAGCTCAAGTTCTGATCCTCCAGCTCGTACCTCTGCAGTGCCTAGGATTACAGACATCCATTTCTCCAGCAGCACATTCTAAGGATAGAACCCATGGCCTCTGGTACTCTAGACCAGTAAGACCTCTGGTTCTCTAGACCCACTAAGCTACAAAACCAACTGGTGTTTTTACTTAAAATTAAATTATGCACTCGATGTGGTTTTATGTATCTGTGTTTCAAAGGTTTATTATCATCTAAATCACTAACTTACAGAATACCCAAGGACCTAATTTGTTATATTTCTTCAGTGTTAGGACCTAGTAACTAATTCTGCCTTCCCTTTCATTGTGAGACTGTGAGGCTTTGACTCTCCCTGGTACCATCAGGCCTAGAAGTTCCCAGAACGTGGAGGTGAGATACAAGAGGAGGTAGTGTCTTAGCAGGGACCAGCAGATCAAGCCACTCTCTAGCTGAGATGTTGGGCTTTGCCTGGGTCCAGCAGGAAAGATGTGTGGGCTGATCATCTGCTTGGGAACTGGCAGTGGGATTTTCTACATCAGGCAATGAAAGGTGCATGTGAAACTGGATTATAAGTATTTCTAGGTGAAGCCGGGCAGTGGTGGCACACACCTTTAATCCCAGTACTTGGGAAGCAGAGGCAGGTGGATCTCT
This sequence comes from Onychomys torridus, assembly GCF_903995425.1. Lineage (NCBI taxonomy): Eukaryota > Metazoa > Chordata > Mammalia > Rodentia > Cricetidae > Onychomys > Onychomys torridus. The sequence goes on along the minus strand of NC_050459.1, from coordinate 59,103,812 downwards.
GTGAGTTCGAGGCCAGCCTGGTCTACAGAGCAAGAGCCAGGAAAGGCGCAAAGCTACACAGAGAAACCCTGTCACGAAAAAAAAAAAGTATTTCTAGGTGAGAGTGGAGATTCTCATAAAGATGAGACTATCGTGGTATGGCCATAGTCATACATTCAAGTCAGAGGACCTCATTCTGGGGAACAAGGCATCTCTGGTGACTCTACAAATGGCGAGAGTCATCATCCCACTCTGGGAGAACTGCAAAAGCTGCTTTACGACGTGTAGTGACGTAGGGAACAAGGCTGCCCAGTTCCCACAGTGACCAGAGGGCCCTTGTGGCCAGATCTTCTAGTGTCCAGGTATCTGTTCCTTCAGCAACTGCAAGTGAGTCAGAAATCAAGGGTGTGCAACATGGACTCTTACAAATATTACCCAGGACTTGGAACTCTTGGTTTATGGGTTTTAAGATTAACACAGAAAAACCTGATTGTCTTGGCTAGCTGTTTGTTTTCAAATCTAACCCTCTACTTCTATTGTCTCCTCTCCCCTCCCTTCCTCTCTTCTTTCCTCTTCTCCTCTCCTCTCCTCTTCTCAATCTTGGAAACAGAGAGCATAGTTTCACTATGTTGTGTACAAAAGGAAAAAAATATATCTTAAGTAGAAAGACCTGATGGTGGGGTGGGGGGAGGCAGGAAATTTTCTGAATCTGTGAGTTTTAGAGATGACATCATAAGGTCACTATCAGAAAGTAAAATGAAGGTGTGATATCATTTCACTTGGTTGAGTAAAGTCAGCTGGTTTAACTTGCTCACCAGTGGAGGAATATCTCTGGGGCTGACAATGAGGAGAAGAGATTAATTTTGAATTTTCTTGAAAGCAAAATGACCCCTGGCTTTGTCATTCTTTGATACATGAAGGAATCATATTGATAGCTGTTTGTGATATGAGCCCCAGGAGGTGCGTCGTACAAATAGTACTATGTAGTGCTGTGTGAGGATTATATGGGTGTGATGGTTAATTGTACATGTCAACTTGACTGCCTGGCTACTTGGCCAAATGGTGCTCTGAGTATTTATGCAATTTTTTAAATGCGTGAACTTAAGTAAGACAGATTACACTCTATGATGGGGTGGTGTTCTCATACAATCAGGCCTTAATAGAACAAAATTAACTGGCCATATCTTAGCAAGAGAATTTCCTCAAACTGCCTTAAGGACTTCTTCTGCTTCGTGGTCTCTGCCTGGGTCCACGGAAGACTGCCTTTGGATGCAGATGGTAAGACTGGCTCTTCCAAGTCCACTTCCTAGCTGTCAGCCTTTGTAAGCATGGTAGCAAACTTCTCACTCTAGACCTCTTTATGTGTTTGTCTATCTGTCCATCCATCTGTCCACCCCCTATCTATCTGTCTATCTATCTATCTATCTATCTATCTATCTATCTATCATCTATGTATCTATCTATGTATCTATATATCTGTCTACCTATGTATCTATCTATGTATCTATATATCCATGTATTTATGTATCTATCTATGTATCTATATATCTGTCTATCTACCTATGTATCTATATATCTATGTATTTATGTATCTATCTATGTATCTATGTATCTATGTATCTATCTATCTATCATTTATCTTTCTGATTAGTTTCATTTCTCTGGAGACTCTTAACTGAGGAGGGTACCCTGTAATCCCTTTGTCACAGATGGTGAAATGGATGGTCAGAGAGGGCACATTGGCAGCCTGTAATACAGACAGAATTCAAATCTGTTTGACTTCAAAGCCTGACCACTCAGTTCTCTCTCAGGCTTCCTGGGAACACGAAGTGTTAAAGCAATAGATCCAGAATTCCAGGTCCTTGAGTCCATCCTGTGAGCTGTGGCTTCCCGTTTTGGCTTCTCCTCCCACCCGGACTCTCCCAGGTCTCCTGCCTGCCGTGTCCTTTCATACTTGCTCTTGGATGGGAATTCTCAGGACAGAGTGGCAGAGCCTGTCTCACCCCTTCCTGACTGACACAGCTCAGATCCTGCGTGGGTGGGACAGCGCTGTGGGAGAGGCAGTCTCCTCTCATCCTGTGCCATCTGCATAAACACACACAGTGGAAGCCACTCTCTATGTGTGTGCCCTCTTTGAGGTTATCAACTAGGCAGTAGATTTGGTTTTCAAATCAAGTCATCTCTAAAAACCAATTTGTCAGACTAATAAATGCAGTTCTGAGTCACAAAGCCCTGCAAGAGGGCTGGAGCTCTGAAATCTTATTTTTAAATGTTTCATCTGCAGCCCTGAAAGGAAAAGCCCTTTCCACCCCCTCAAGGGTAAGATTGTCTCATTCCTCTGATTCATATTCATCTTTCAAGATACACGGTTTTTCATAGTTCTCTTCCTTTCGAAAGTAGGCGTCTTTTTTTATCTCAAATTTAAACAATAACTTCATATACCTGTGCCTGACTGTTTCTAGAAATCTATTTCATTTCACAAAACAAGTTATCAAAGCATACGTTCTTGTACCATTTCCATTTTAATATCCCTACCTGAAATTTGGATTTAGAGGACTATAGTCTAAAGCATAGTATATTTCTGAATTTTGAACACTTCTTTTGTGGAAGAAACACCTATTTGGCCAAACATGCTTTTTAAATTCATGCTTTATTTTTGGAATGTGGGGGAAAATCTAAATCTTAAAATTCATGCATTTCCCAAGGGCTGTGGGTTTGTTTAAAAAATGGACGAAGAAGATCACAAATTGCCTAAACTAAAAATACAACAAGAAATTAATTTTGAGTGAAGATTTATGAGGCTCTTGAGACCTCAAAGAAGCTACAGAGGGCCATCAATCATCAGTGAAGTCTGTGGCTTTCTTTTTCTCCTCAAACTGCTTGCTTAAAACGGTGATGAATTATGTCCTCACCCCAGTCATGTATGCTCAGCCATTAACTTCATTCTTTATAGGAAAAGAATGTGTTACTTGTTTATATTCTCATTTATTTTATGTTGGGGAACAATTTACTTCTTAGGGAAGATGCCTTAGTGATTTTAAGATTTGCTTCTTTCTTGGCTGGGCTTCATGGACCATAGGTAAGGAACGGGAATTTCATTCAGTTCAAATGAGCTGGGCATCGTCAAGATTCTTCTATCCTTAGTCTTTTCTTCTTTGTAGAAGATAGGATAGTACCTCCAAGATGATTCTAAAGTCAATAAGTTGCTGCCTACAAAGTTTTTAGCCCAGTGCCTAACATGCTAGGCCTCAAAAGAAAGTAACTAATCCTGCAGAAAGCACTTTCGGATGTCTCTGTTTCTATCAGAACACTCCTGCAGAGGGGACTGTCTTCTCCAAGCCTGTTTTCCTTTTTCACAGTGTGGCAGTTTGACAGAAGAGGGGACGGGGAATATAACCAGCATGCAGGACTTTCACCAGGCCCTTTAATTACTGTTAAGCTGTCTTCTGAAATTGCCCTCTTTAAATTAAAGTAGAAGACAAGCGGATAGACCAGATACAGTCAGGGTGATTCATCAGTTTAATGGTGTGGTGAATGTAGAGTGGTAAGATTGTGAGAGACAAGTGTAAATTCCAGGCAAAACTTTACACCTGCTTACATGATTGTAGTATTTGACTACACTTCAATTTGCCCATAGTAACTACTGTAGAGACCAGATCAGATACGCTACGACAGCTTCTCCTTGGTTTCTATCTATGGTGTTTCTCTTTCTGATCTTTAAATTGGGGCAGAACTTGGGTCAAGTAAAAGGAAGTTGTCAACTCTATTTTCTTTATCCAATGAAGCAAGTTGCTTCATTCAAAAACAAATAAATCAGTTAACAGACACAAGTTGACTATAAAGTGGAATTATTGTTAATGGTACAGTACATAAAAAAAAAAAAAAACTTTTTATTGATTCTTTGTGGATTTCACGTCGTGCATCCCAATCTCACTCATCTGCCCATCCCCTCGCTTCTAACCTCAGCCCTTGCAACTTCCACTCAAAAACAAAACAAAACTTAAAAGTAAAACCATTAAAAAAAAAATCTCAGTGTGGAGGCTGTAGTGTGGCCCAGTGAGTCACACAGTATACCCTTTAGTGCATACATTGCAAAGAATGAACATTGTAAGTGTTCATCTCAATGAGTCATTGGTCTGGTTCGAGCCTCTGGCTTCTGCTACACTATGGATACTGGGTCCTCACTGGACGCCTCTTGGATATCCCATTGTTGCCCTGTGTCATGGAGATCCTGTTGCTTTGGATCTGCAGGTCCAGCCCCTTCACATGCTCCAGCAGATCATAGATGAGGTGGATGTTGGGGTGGGCTACCTTGTAGGCCTGGTCCTGGGCATGGGTGGTAGCTGGGTTGCTCAGGCCGCCAGCTTTCTCTCGTCATCATCACCCAGGCTATCTTACCCAATGCAGCAAGCAGCAAGGAGCTGGGTCAGTTTTCTTGTCTCATACCCTCAGGTGCAGCACACCTGCACTTGTACTACTGGGGGCCACCTCTACTGTCTCACACAGGCAAAGTACAGGGTCCGCTCTTCCAAATGCTGCACTTGGTGGGGGGGGCAAAGTATTTATAGTGTGGTTTTTCAAGATTTCAGTCTAACAGTACATCCTGTCTTCAGTTTCCTTCCTTGGAATGTGTCTCCTTATGAGGGACTCTTGGTCCACTTCTCTCAAATCATTCTGCAAACATTAGATCCTTTGTTATTGAATCTGAATTCCATCTGCCCATCCTACTTCCTTCAAGGAAAAAAATCTATCTCTTTTTTTAATGTTTTGTTTTAATTTTAGGAGACAGGGACTCATGTAGCCCAGAATGGCCTTCAATTTGCCACATATTAAGAGATGACATTGAATTCCTGATCTGCTTGTGTCTACTTCTCAATTGCCAAGATTATAGACATGTACCACAGTGCCAGCCTTTCTCTGTGTGTCTCTGATACATAGAATATACTCCAGATATCTATAAACCAAGAAATGGGTGGATTGGCAACTATAACCAACCCATAAACCAGAATACAGTCACATCTTGGGCTCATTGTACCCTATGGTTGATACCCAAGAACTTTCCCAGAGTAGCACATACCCAGCATTAATGAAATAAATACTCTATAAGAGAAGATCGAGCTTTAACTGGGAGACATACCCCAAGATGAAGAAACACCTCCAGCATTAGTGGGTCAGACTCCAGACCCTCCATACAGTGATTAGAAGATGAGCTATCACTTCTCATTTCCTCAGATGGGCAAACATTCACCAGCTTGATTCCCACTCTGCTAGCAAGGCCGTGGGGAAGCAGGAACTTCTGCACAACACCATTGTGGGTGCAGGATGGCTTAGCATCTATGGAAAGGAACTTGCTTCTCTACAGCAGACTTTATGCATTTGCCTTTTAACCCAGGAGTCCCACTGCTATAGAAAGGAAGTGGCTTATAATAGCCTGTTTAACAGCCAGCAGGGCATGGTTATCCCAACATCTCAATTGTTTGGGAGCCATTTTTCTCTTCTTAGCATGGTTAGTAGATTTTAAAAGGACATTATAAAACCTATGTGGTTGACCATCAGATTTTTTTACTTCTATTTTCCACATTTATATATTTATTTTGTGTGTGTGTACATATGTCAGATGCCAAAGCACATGTGTAGAGGTCATAGGACTTCTTGTGGAAGTGGGTTGTTCACTATCATTTGGGTTCTGGAGACCAAACTCAGGTCCTTAGGCTTGGTGGCCCTTACATGCTGAGTCATCTCATTGACTGACCTTTGGATTTTATTGTCTTCCTTTAAACTGAGAAAAGGAGGAGAAGAGAAGAGAGGTTGTATATAGATATTTGTTCAGTTTTCTAGTTGATTAAAATGTGAAGGTAAATACAATGCCAGATATACCCCATCATCTATAGAAGCAGAATATATATGTTGATGTGTGTTTGTGTGTGTGTGCGCGTGCGTGAGTGTGTGCGTGTGTGTGTGTGTGTGTGTGTGTGTGTGTGTGTGTGTGTGTGTTTATATGCAGACACATGCCACAACACAGGTGTCAAAGGACAGCCTTGAGTATTATAGCCTTCCACCTCATTCAAGACAACACCTCTTGTTTGCTGGTGCATTGATCAGACTAGTTGGCCTGGGACCCTCTGGGGAGTCTCCTCTCTGTGTCCCCATAAGAGCACCATGATTATAGGTGCATGCTAACACATTTGGTTTTACACAGTTTGAAAATATTTTGGACTATTAAATGATCTAAGCAATTATTGCCTAAAAGCCATTGCAGCCTGTCCATATAATCAGGAGCAAAGCAAACAACATAAATGTGTTGTGAAACTGGTGAGAATTAGGATGCAGACACTTTTCTTTAAGGGGGATATGCTCTGATTACCTACCTACTGAAGTGCTGTGAGGAGGAACATCATGGCCTTTGATATGAATTACACTCTGTTATCCAGCCATTCATTTTGCTCTCTGAAGTTTCACAGAGTTTTGGAGTTAAACAATATATTTTTAATGTATTCATTTCTTATTTCTTTCCTTTCTTTATCTTTTCCTTTTCTTAGTTCTAGAATAATTGCTTTCTGAAAGGAAAATGTCAAGGAGTGTTAGGGGATGAAATGTTGATTACTGAGAGATGTAGGTGATGTGATATATGTAAGAAATGTTACTATATTAAAGATCTCTGGGGAGCCTTCTCACCTTCTGTGGCCTTTACTCAAAACAAGGAATGGAAAGGTCTTGCATAATCAAACTGAACCTCTCAGACACAATCACATCTACAAAAATGTTTTCTTGTGTTGTAGAAAGAGAATATCAGAAGCAGGGAAAAAGAAAGCTGAAGCAGTTCTGGGATGTCAAAATCAGCTGGAGAGGATGTAAAATGGTACAGTTTCATGCCACGGAAGCTTCTCCCACAACAGAGAAGGATAGCCAGACTCAGAGGTGGGGTCTCTCATGGTAGAATTCTCTTACAAACAGGTCAGCTTCCTGACTCCAAAGAGGATGCAAGTTTAATGAAAAGGGGCTGAGTTTCCATCATTGCGCTAACTTTCCTCAGCCACAAACCATAGAATATGCCCTAAGTACAACAGCTCAACCGTCTGGAAGTGCCGGACTTCCTAACATTCCAGGCAAGATGGAATCTGGCAGCAATCTAGAGTATTCCCTACAATGTGTCACATTACCTATCATCTTTCTTCATATTTTATCTCTCAGTTCATTATGTATAAGTCACATTTACTGATCATTTCTCTTTTTTTGTCAGAAAGCCCTAATTCCTACCTCACTTTCTCTCCTCCATATTACAAGATAGATTTCCAAACACCGAGTAAGACAAAATGTTTTGTGGTGAGCATTTTTTAAAATATCAGATGTAAGAAAAATACTTTTTAGAAATATGAAGATATATTTAGGAAATATAGGGTGAATTAAGTGAACCAGTTAAGAGTCTCTTTGTTATAGAAAATCCCAATTCATTAGACAAATAAATTTACTTTCTCATAAAATGGGAAGGTTTGATGTAACAAAGTTCCCAAGATCAATGAAACATGGATTCAAAGGTAAACATTGATTTTTCTGTTTTCCAATCTTGTATCCAAAGCCCTAAATTTGTCTTCATGTGGATCATTCTCCTTGTTTTACAATGATGAGTGAGTACATCAATATGCTTGCTCATCCACAGCCAAGTTGGGGAGAAAGTCTTTCTCACCTCAGTCAGATGCCCACTCTAGATAAAAGTGGTGGCTAGGGATTGAACGTACATTACTGGACTCCATTCATGAACTCAGCTCTTGTTTTGGAATTGGGATGAGATGGTTAAGGGAAGGACAAAGGAGAGATGGGTACTGTTGGTAAAAGGCTGTTACGGAGGTGTTTGCCAGCATCCGTGTCAGGTATGCCTTGTAGTCACCAGGGTAAAGACAGACTCCTTCACTCAAATTCTATTTTTTGAGCATTGGTGTGGCAGGCATTCTCCTATGGGATCAACACACAATGAGAATAAGGCAGTTTCTGCTCTAAGGAAGTTATCATCATGAATTCCCAATAGTATATGAGCGGCGGGTCTCCCACTTCAGAGAACAGTTATGCTTGGCCAGTAATACATACTGCATATTAGTAAGTCTAATATGTAGTTTGTGAACATATTTTGGGGAATGATTTAGGAATAAAAATCCACAAAATCTGATGCTTCAAAAAATGTGGTTAAGTCAAGCGTCATTCCCAGGTATGTGCCTTGCTCAGTGGTTCTTTTATTAACAGAGTAAGGAAATATAAGAGGATAGGACTTGTGGTTTGTAATTAAATTAGAATTGTTTTTCAGATTTTCCTAGTTACCTCATTACTATGTGTCCTTCTTTGCATGCACATGTACTTGCTAACCATGAAAAACCATAAAGAGATGCATGTATGTCCATCATACACTACAGAAAGAGCTTGCAGTCCCATGTACTCTTATGGTTTGAATATGAGCCTCCATAGGCTCCTCTGTTTCAATAGTCGGTTCCCAGCTAATAGAGTCATTTTGAGAGGTTTTGGAATCTTTCAGAGGGAGGGCCTTGCTAGAGGAATTGGTCATTGGAGTTGGAGAGAGCAAGCCTTATGTGTTTGGGGCTAGATCTTTTCTTCAGACCCTGATGTATGGAAAAGGAACATAGTGTCTTCTCTAAAACCAGGAATATGCTTGGTGGAATCAGTAATAGCCTGGGGCCAGGACCTTGGAAGAACTACAGTTTTAGATCCTGAGCACCCAACTCCTCCACTCTAAGGGACTGATAACATCCCAAGGCCACTATGTGCCCCATCTCTGATGTCATTGAGATACTCCATGTTCCTTATTTTACAACATTGTTCGATTAGTTTCCCACTGACTGCATCCCATCATATGATAGTTTTTTGATGATACTGTCCCATTGTTGATTTCAGGAAAGCTCTATATGAGATGGTATATTCTTAATAATCTTTCTTGGCATAGGACACAGCTTGGACAAGATCTCCCAACCCCAGCTTTTCTGTCCTCTTTATCGTCTCATTGCCTGCCCTCCTCCCACTTAAGACTGAAGCATGATGTGCTGGTCCAGGTCACCTGTGGATTGAAACTGGCCCATCTCTGGCTCAAGATGACTTCATGATATTTTATGTGAAAGAGCCAACCTCAGACCCCCTTCTACCACAGCTGTGAGCTCTTCCTGCTACCATGCCTTCTCTACCATACATATCAGACAGACAGTACCCCCATACTGTGAACCAGAATAAAACATTCCTACCTTAAGTTGCTTCCGTTGGGTATAGATCAGTGAGGAAGTAACTAATATACAGAATTGGTCCCAAGAAGTACGAGTGTTACTGTGATAAACCTGACCATGTGGTTCAGAGGCTTTTAGTAGTGGATTGTGGGAGGAATGTGGAAGTGTTCTGAGACACGGGATAAAGCAACTCCAGAATGTGATAAGCAGAGATTTTAGTGTAGAGTTTGATAGACCAGAATGTCCACAGAAAAGCGGACAGTAAAGATTGTGCTCATGTGGTTCCAGTAAAGGACTGTTAGTCCCAGCGGTTGAGAATAAGACCACCACCACAAGTTAAAGTCAAATTTGAAGCAAGCTTTAACTAAATATTGGCCAGGTGGGTGGAATCTGGCCAGAGCCATACCTGGGTTCCCAGGAAATGGCATCAAAGCATGAGTTATATGAGTTTAAAATAGGCAAACCCCACATAATTCATCACATTTCCCATCAGGTCTAGCCAGGGGTAAGCATACATCACAACATATTTCCTGTCCTTGTACCTCCCGTCCACACGTGATCAAGCACATCCAGTGTAGATGAGCCAATCAAACTGTTTAGGGAGTGAAAACATGTGGCTTGTTATCTCCCATAAACAATACCCTCCGCCATTTCCTTGGGCAAGGGGCTTATGGGTCAGAGGCCTTTTTGATTCATGGATTTTTTTGGCATAGTATTGAAACTTAAAACATCTGGCTGTGTTTTACCCATGTCTCAGAAGTTTGAGTGAAGCTAAATTAAAAAGTAATGGACTAATCTGTTTGGTAGAGGCGATTTCATGACAGCATAACATGCAGGCTGTGGCATGAATGCCACTCCCTGCATCTAGCCAGACTTACAGTAAGAATTATGAGCAGAACATATACCAGGAAGATGTGAAAACTATGCTGTTTGATGAGGACAAGAGCATGAACCCAGTTAAAGTTACCAACAGGTTAAGTGTGGACAAATAGCTGTAATTGTTGGAGAGATGAGGGTCTGGAAAGAGAGACTAGGGAATTTATACCGGGACAAGAGAAAAGGAAACCTGAGGACAAGATGCTACCCTTCGAAGACTTTGGTAGGTAAAAATGGACATTAACTTGAAGGAGAGCTCTAGTAAAAAGACTGAAAACTAAAGCCTCCAGGGTGCTCTGTTGAGAAGCAGGTGCCCATGGAAGTGTTTCCCAAATTAAGCCCTGAGGTTTATAGAGACCTTTGCAGGCACAGCCCATCAGAGATAGGCTGCATCTTAAGCCGGCCGCAGAACAAGGCACTGTCCAGGTGGTGCTGGTTTTGCAGGCATACAATACACAACAGTGATGGCATCATGGGGACTTGTGTCAAGGACCTAGAGAAAAGCCTGAGAGGCCAGGCAATGTGTTTCGGAGGCACTAAGCCAACACTGTGTGAAGCTGTGGAGGTCAAGCCTAACTTTCAGTGGAGGCTCGGGGTGTTGTAGCTTTTAGGAACATGGGATGTTGGACAGACAGCTGCAGGGTTTGGGGGTGGTTTTGCTGGCCTCCATTCTCTCTTTGGTGCAGTCTCTCCTTTGCTATGTCTCAATTCGTCCCTTTAGGACGGAATGCTTACCAGGTGACAGTGAGTTATGGAAGCATGGGACTTGCATTTTTATTTTACAGAGTTCCACAGTTAAAAGATTGCCATGACTCTCAGAAAAACTTAGGACTTTGAGCTTTTGCATGGGTTTATGTGGAATAGACCACGGGGGCCCTTAAAGTTGGGTGAAATACATTCTGCAATATGAGTTGGACATGGGTGCACAGGGTCAAGGGCAGAATGCTATGGCTTGTTGGGATACTTGGCTCCCAGCTGTTGGCTCTGTATTAGAATATTATAGAAATTTTGGGAAGCGGGGCTTGAAGGGGATTACTGTGATGTGGGCCTATGGATTATGGCCCAGTTCCAGTGCTAGCGTGAGATCTGTGCTTGACTGACAGACAATATAATGTAAGCATCTCCCCCAGGCTCCCCGGCCACAGTCATGAGTCCCTTCTACGACTATTCTTTTCCCTCTGCAGTGGACTCTATCCCTGGACTCATGAGTCAGAGGAAATCCTTATTCCTTTAAGTTATTCTTATTCCCTCCTGCTAGGAATTCTACCACACTGATAATAAAAACATGCCTCTTATGATTTATAAAATATTTTCATTGCATGTAGGATGCATTGATGATTCAAATATGATGGGTAGAGAGGGTGAAAGAATGATTAATGTTAAAATGATTTCATCTGAGGTAGTGACACTAACTGTGTGTAAAGACAGGGTTCATTGAGCCTTGTCCTATGGCTGTGAACGAACCTACCTATTGAGGTAGAAGGACTGAGGACCAGAGAGACATGTGCATTCTTTTATGAGGTCTTTTGGCGAAGGATGCTGGTTATTCATTTGTTGTCTTTTGGTTCCACTTAACCATTTACTCTCTTTTCCCGACATGTGAATGTATAAGGTATAGTCCCCTGGTTCTTTGACAGCAGCTTTGCTCTTTTGCATCATCAGTATGAGACACTAACAAGTACCGGTGGATATGAGACAGACAGAGTTGAATTATTTTTCTTTCTGTCTTCTTACCTCTCATCTCTTAATTTTCTAGAAATACTTTCCTCCAAGATCTCTTTCCTTCTCAGCTCCCTGATAAGTAGGGGTGGTGCCTAATCTTTGCCTTGTCTATTAATCTCCTTTTAATGCTCCCATTTTCTAGCTCAATAGGAAGGGATCAGGAGATAGAGCGTAGATGACATACTTGTTTCCTTAATTACTATTCTAGTTCCCAGTGGACATGGGAAGGGCTAAGCATGTTCTTTGTGGTGGTTTGAAATGAGATCTGTAATTGTTTGGTGAGTTTGTACATAATTTATCTCTTAAAAAATATTTCATTTCTAAATTCTTGATTTTAAGGTCCATTTAAGCAATGTGGTACTAAGTAGCAACATCTCAGCCTTAGCAGGCTCCAAACTGCCTAACCCACATGGTAACTGAATTCTGGGGTAGTCCTGTGAGTGAGGCCATAGCAAGGACTTGTGGCACAAAATTACCTTCCACAGAGGTACATGTATGAAGAGTTTTCAAGTAGAGTACATAAACACTAGAAAGCCAACACTCTCATGCAGATAATGACTGAAGAAGTTGTGATTGTAGGCTTCAGCCTGCCACTCTCTTTTTTCCCTCTCCCTCTCAACCAGCCAGTTGCTTCAAATACACTCTTCATGGGTGCCTAGGACTTCCAGAATGGACTTGAGTTGCCTGAAGTTAACCAAGAAAGCCATTGGCTCAGATCTTGTTTCTACAAAGCCTTGCTTAGATTGTCATGGAAAGTGTTAAGGGCTGGAAGAAGGACAGGGGGTAAAGGGTTTGCCACACAAGCATGAAGCCTGGAGTTCAGATCCCCAGAAACCACATAAAAGCCAAGAAGGCTGAGCAGCCATGTGTGATCCCAGAACTCACAGACAGGGGGTCCCAGAAGCAAGCTGGACAACTAGATAGACTAGCAGGACTTGATGAACAAAGTGGTAAGCACGAAGGAAGGCACTGTTTGTCAGCTTTGGGTGCCATGTGCACATAGGCACATGTAGCCCTTACACACTTAAGTGTTTGCACACACACGCATGCGCGCGTGCACACACACACACACACACACACACACACACACACACACAAAGACAAAATTCCCAGTTCCCTCAGTGTTTTGTGTTTGTTTTTTTATTTTTCAGAGGACATTTCATCATCTCATTTTACTCATTTCTGTGAGCTAAAATGAAGCACTTAATAACAGGTGAGAACAAAGGTTTTAGTTAAGTGAATGAAAGAATCTATCTAGGAAGACTCACAGGGCAACGGGGAATTACTAGAGTAGAGTTGAATGGGAATGCATTCTCTAAAGTCCAGGGACTTGGAACCATGGCCTGAACCAGTGTGTGGACAGTAGAGCTATGAAGGAGGGAAACAATACCAGAAATATGGTAGCAGTTGAATGGTCAGAATTTGGACACAGGTTTGTTTGATAAGGAGGTGAACAACAGCAGGGAAGCTGAGTGTGAAGACGCTTGTTGCATTCCTAGCTGCAGATGACTGAGAAGATGCTTCTAGAAAAAAAATGGTTTATTAGGAGGTAGGGCTGGCATGGGTAGGGTTTTGAACAAGTCTTGGCAGGGTAATAGGAGTGGGCTTCTGGAACAGTTGAATGTGGCACCTCAGAAACTAGCTACATGTTTCAAGTTTAGGCTACTCATTTGAAACTGCCCTGCTTCAAAGTAACTGCTTAAGTTGTGGGAGAGAATAAGGTGGTGTGAGTCTAAGTCTAGAATAGTCGAGGGAAGAGAGTTCTATGGTCATCTGGTGGGTGTTCTCCTGAGTGTTTGACTCAACAGTATGAAACTGAGATCATACCATCTGTTGGTGTCACTGTGGATATTAAAATAAACAAACTTATTTTCCTTGGTCTGCAGTGATATTAAGAAGAATAATAGCATCCGGAGTATCACCGACTCTATATTTTTACTTTGTACCAAATAACCATGCAAAGTTAGATGCTGTTTCTCTAGACGACAGTTACAGTAGTAATTATAGTGTTCAGTGATATATTTAGAAATAACAAGTAGTCTCCCCTCAAACATAAAGAAGGAAAACCTATTTAATCTGGAATTTAGAGTCTGTAAAATGTCTGATGGCCCCTCCCTGAAACACTACTCAATTAGAAGAAAAGCAAACTGGTGCACATATACAAACCAAACAGTCCCATCTCATTGCTTAGTTGGGTTATAGTCCTCTGCGAATCTCTGAAGTAGAAAGATGTCCAGTCTAAAAGGACACCCCCACTCTGCTCCTTATTTTCTGCTTCCTGGCATTTTGGGACAAAGGGAATGATGTCTGGACACAAGAGGAGATTTGAGGGTTCATTTACCTTAATTAAACGGACTTTAACTTTATACACCACACAAAACATCTTCATAAGAAAAAGGCACATTCTGATTTCTGCTATGGTATGATTATCTTCCAAAAGTACAAGAAAGATAGAAGAATTGTGTTATTTCAAATATAGGAAAGGACACAAGTAATAAAAGACCATAAAAACAAAGCATAGATGCAAGCCTTCCTAAAATCTAGGGGCCACTCCTTAGTGTACTTAGATGAATAATGCTATTCCATTCAAAAGTTCATCCCTGGGGGACCGCTGCGGACATAAAAATACCACATTAGAGACTCACTCCTTTTTGGAGTGATATTTCATAGGTGCATGAAAATTCTCTTGACTTCAATATTAATCCCTAATGTCTATAAAATGTCATTTTCCCCCACTAGTTGGTTACTCAGGCTATTGGAGAACCAAGGGTCCCTTAGAGAGAGAGGAAGATCGAGATAGAGGGATGTGTCTGTAGTAGACTGGCTTGGAGAGAGAGGAGGAATCTCCATAGAGGGATGTGTCTGCAGTAGACCAGCTTTGCCAGTCCCATCATTGACCTGTGGCTATTTCTGGTTTGTTTTCCCCTTACCCCTGAAGAAGAAAGGCTTTTCATCACTTAGATTGCTAGGGTTGCTCTGCCACAGACACTTCAGATTCTGCCCAGGTGCATACACATGGCTCTCAGAACGGTTATGGTGGGGCTCTCAGCATTGCTCTGGGGAGCCTTTCAAATATTGAGTAGCAGGATGTCAGCAAAACTGAAGGCCACCACAATTCTACACCTGGACTGTGTGCATACCTTCCCTGTTTGTCCCAGAATTACTGTTTGGTGGACTTCCAGACTGAAGAGCTGAGGCCACTGCTCTGGAATGTGCAAGGATTAGATGTCACATGTGGTGGTTTGAATAAGAATGGCCCCTATAGGCTCATGTATTTGAATGCTTAGTCACCAGGAAGTAGCACTACTTGAGAAGGATTGGGAAGTGTGGCCTTGTTGAGTGGGTGTGGCCTTCTTGGAAGAGGTGTGTCACTGGGGGTAGATTTTGAGGTTTCAAAAGCCCAAGCCAGGCCCAGTATCTCTTCCTGCTGCCTTTAATCTAGATGTGGAATTCTCAGCAACTCTCCAGCACCACGTCTGCCTGTGTGCTGCCATGCTTCCCACAATGATGATAAGGGGCTAAGTCTCTGAAACTGTAAGCAAGCCCTAGTAAAATGTTTTCTTTTATAAGAATTGATATGGTCATGACGTCTCTTCACAGCAATAGAATAATGACATCACCATAAGCATAAGCGAAAGAAAAAGCCAGTGGCATCCATTTTGAATTTGGACTTGCTTAGGACTGCTTTTTTCTCTCTACGTTTTCCCTCAGGGACTGCGACTGTATTACTGACTTCTGTCCCATGATTGCATATTGGAAAAGGAAAACTTGTCCAATTTACGTAATAATAATTAGAGGAATCCTGCCGTAGGATTAATGACACCACCAATAATACCTATAACTGATTTTGATGATGCAATGCATGTGATTTGGGGCTTGTGGTAGTTTGAACAAGAATACCTCCTCCCTACCACCCACAGCCATAGGATCATATATCTGAAGGCTTAATCACCACGGAATGGAACTCTTTAATAGTACTGGAAAGATTAGGAGGAAGTATGTCTCTGTGGGTGGGCTCTGAGGTTTCAAAATCACATACAGGTTCAGGTTATCTCTTGGCCTGCGTATCAGAATGTAGCTCTCAGCTACTGCTCCAATACTATGCATGCCTCTATGTGCCATACCACAATGATAATGGACTAAAATACTGAAACTATAAGAAGCCCACAAATGCACTTTTAAATTAATAGTTGCCTTGGTCATAGTGTTTCTGCCCAGCAATAGAACAGTGCTAAGACGAGGCTTATATAGATGTTAGAATGTGTGAAGATTTTGCATCTAATGTGGACATGAGTTATGAGGATCAGAGGGTGGAATGCAATGGGATGCATTGTGTTTCCCTCAAGTTCACTTAATTCCTAATCCATTCTGCCTTGGAATGTGACTGTGTTCAGATATGGGACCTGGAAAGAGATAACTGAGGTAAAACGAGGTGATATTTCTGGACCATAATCTACTGTAGCTTGTGTCCTTATAAGTATAGATGAGGACACAGTATCACAGACTGAAAGCAAGGACATGAAGCATAATAAGGTCATCTGAAAGCCAGGGACAGGGACCCAGAGAGATGAAACCTGTTGACACCTAGAGCTTATACTTCTAATCTCTAGAGCTGTGTGGAAATTAATCACTGTTGTTGAAAGGACCAAGTAGATTCCATAACAGACTGCTCAATCTTCTCTCAGAGATCAGGCCTCAATTTCAGTTTCCTGAGACTTGAGCAGCAGTTTCTGGGAGGGCCATGAAAAAAAGACATAGTCCTTGCAGTAGCTCCCTTTCTGCACGTACTCTGACTGTTTAAGGTTCAGACCTTTACTGTCTGGGACCCCATCACCAACTTAGAGTTACGTGCATGGGTCAATGTGAATGTGTGAGGCGAGCCCCCATGGCAGCTCAAGGACAGAGCCTGGGCCACTGAGTCAGCCCCCACAGTCAGTACATGCTAGGCCAGCCAGCCCCCATGGCAGTTCAAGGACAAAGCCTGGGACTTGTCCAGGCCTCCCCAAAAATGATAACTGTAACCCCCAACCAGTAAATTCAAAGGTTACACACCCTCACTCAATCATATGATGCAAAGGTTTGTACCACCCTGCTTGTGGTTTTTCCCTTTAAAAACCCCTCACCCTGAGAGCTCAGGGCTGTCCTCCTCTACTCACTGTGTCGAGTGTTGAGCGTGGACCAAACCTGGGCTTGCTTGTTATCAATAAACCCCTGTGTGTTCTGCATTGGATATCGGCTCTGGGTGGTCTTGCTCAGGGGTCTTGCGATGTGGCCACAACATTGGCAGACTCACATTTAGCCCTGGCCAATCATGACAACCAATGAGAAAACACAATAAGAAGCTACTATTTAAAGGAGCGACCAGTTTGTACTATCAGAGCCTTACTGTTGAGAAGAAGGGATGAGGCTTGTCTGAACTTGGGGTCTCACATTGTTACAGGGCACTGAAGCTCCTGTTGATGTCCACATTCTTCATGAAAACGGATCATCAGCTTTTGGTTGGAGATCCTCTCCCTAGAGAGGGACAAAGCTCTTCCAATGGCCTCTCACTTCCATATTGTGTCCTCAAGTTGTTTTGTTGTTGTTTATTTGCTTGAAAGACTGTGTAATAAAAACCTGTTGTATTTGGGAGGCAGCTCTGCTTCATATTGTGAAATTACAAGGTCTTATGAGAATGTTTCTCAATCAAAGAATAATGCTTCCTTGGAGGAGTGCTAAAGTTCTGTCTCTGGGGTCATAGTGGGATGGAGGTAAAGCCAACTTAGAGCTGGCCGTTCCTTCCGTTGATAGATATGTCCACAATGACATCAAGTTCTGGACAGGCATTTGGTCACTATAAATGGGTTCCTCATGGACTGTTGTTAGAGTCTTAACTTTGTACAAGAAAAGACAAAAATCAGAGCTATGGCTCCAGGGGCTCAGTGGGTCAGAACACTTACTGTACAAGCATGGAAACAGGAGTTCAGATCCCCAACATCCAAGTTAAAGACCAAGCCTTGTGCTCTAGTAGATGGCCACATCCATGCACTGGCAACACTACTGGGAGCTAGTGGGCTGTTTTCGAGAATACTGAAGAAGAATAAGATAAGGAAGAAGATATTAAGGTTGGAGGGGGATATGTATATGTGTATGAAATTACCAAAGAATAAGTATTTTGAAAACTAGGTGTTTCTATGTACATATGTGTAACTCTACCATTACTGAGAGTGAAGACAGGGACTCCTAGCAGCTCAGTGGCCACCAATCTAGCCAGAACACTGAGCTTCAGGCTCAGTGAGACACCCTGTCTTCATAGAATGTGGCCAGTAGTAGCTCAAGATAGCGAACGTTTTTCTCTGGTTTCCCCATGTGCACACATACGTATGCTCACTGGTGTACACAGGTCACCTCACATATCTACATGATACAAGATGCACATGCACACACACACACACACACACACACACACACACACACACACACAAAGGCAAAAGTCCTCTGAGGGAAAATGTTGAGAGATTTTTATGAGGGGTATTTGATCTTTTCAGCCTGTTTCAGGCCAAGTAGCTGGATGAATTTTCATTTTATTGGTTAAATCAAGTTCTCTGTTTATTGTTCTAAAGGACTCTTTAATTAGCTCCACTATGGTGCTGGCCTTTCAGTTATAGGTAGAATGCATAGCTGTTTATCAATGTCCAATGATCAGGACCAACTATATGTATATATAGCTAGCTGTTTTCACATATATATACTAAGCGTATGTTTTAAGTGTATAATTTAATAATATTAGTCAATTAATTATATCATTTTATACAAATGGTCACCACAGCTAAATTTAGTGTTTGGTTCCTTTTACTGAGCATATTTTGAAGTTTATCTATCGAACAGCTAGGATTTGCTAATTCTTTTAACCAGTGAATTAGCAATTGTATGACTAGAATAAATGATAGTGTATTCATTTAATAAAATTGCATTCCTGTATTTTCTTTCTTCAGAGTTCTAGATGCATGGCTAGCATCTGTGAGTGCCATTATTTATATAATGCCCACTCAAAAATCGTCTCTTTAATAACTCAGTCTGGGACTCCATGGAGAACAAGAGATAAATTCACAATGAGCCTCCTTCTCCAACTCTCTCCCCAGCAGCTGAGGAGCTGAGGGTGCCACCGGCACTCACCCAGCCTAATATGTGCAGAGTAGGGCATACATTCAGACTTGGCTTCACCATGAGGACCATTATCTCAACCTTTCCAGACAATAGGGGTCTTGCGCTCTACTTTATAGTCTTGAGATCCTGCCAGAATATGGCACTTCCTAATCTCTGGGAAGCCAGCAGAAAGACAGTCAGTTCTTCATAAGGATACAAAGGACACCTTAAAATCTTTTGCTTTTCTCCTTTAGTCGTTCAGATCTCACACAGTAACTGTTGACATTGTGCAGTCACATGAAACTCTGCAATCTTTCAGCTAAGATCTCTATCTAGTTCTGTCAGCAAATGTTGCCCCACATCCCCACCCACAATGATTGAAATCGTGAAGAAAAGCTGGTTACACTGGGAAGGGTCACTTTACATAAGCACCACTGGTATTTTTTCCTGTGACTGCATCATTTTCTGTGACCTGCTTCTCTTGACTGGCTCAGTGGCTTTTGGCATTGGGATGGTCTTGGTCAGTATTAATATGGTGAAACCTGCTTGATCTTAAGAGTATCAGATTGACTTGGCATTGACAGAGAGAACCACGGAGCTGGAGGATAAAGTGACATTGGCATCCTTCCTCCCCACTCAGGACAAGTTTTTTTGTCCATCTTTCCCTGAATCATATCCACTTGAGTGAATACTTCGCTATATAAAATATTCACACGGATACCTGGCTATTCTCTTAATGAATGCCATTTATTTCAGTCCTTAAATTCTCATCACCTTCCTTAGTTGACTACAAATAGAAAAATAAATCTGCATTTTTAAACTACAGACCTGAAAATGAATCCACAAGCCAAAAAGCCTGTTGGAGATGCTGTTTGATCTTGGATGTCAACATTTAATTAAATATGATTTCAGGAAGTGACAATGGGACCATGATTTCAAGTGCACAGAGTAGAATGGGTACATATTCTACTAAATCCTCATCTGCTACCTAATTTGAGTTGCACTGATTATTCATGTAACTAGAATTTATTGGGAGGTCATTTTAAGTTTGGCTTATTTAAATTTCACTTATAAGAGTGCTACCCCATTTTTCTTTCTAGGGAATTCTAACCACATGTTATAAAGCAACTTCTTCAAGGTCAATAGTATGTGAACTCAGCTATATACAAATGAATTGATGTGTTTATTTCTTATAACAGTGAGTGGAAGGAACCATGAGAATGTGGTTTTCAGATAAGACAGAGCTCATGTAGAAGACACAACTGTAGTGGATAGCCATCCCAGCATTGGCCTGGAAGTTCCAACCCCCATTGAGGCTTCAGTAATGATCACGCCCACAAGGCAGGGCAGAGGAGGGAGCGGAAGACCGAGGATCAAGAGGAGGTCGCTCTCTTGGTTCAGGGACGCTGGACGCAGGAGGTAGACTGAGCAGAGTTCTCCAGAGAACACTGCCGGACTGTGCTATACCTTTGCCAGACCCTGCAACCTACCCCTTCATTTGTAAGTTACCCTACAAAATAAACCTCCCTTTTAACTACGTGGAGTGGCCTTAATAATTTCACCAATACACAACTGTGGAAAAATCACCTAGACTCAGAATTCAGTTACTCCTTTAAAACCTCTGATCTTATTATAGTAGTCAACAATATCCTTTCCGCTGTTTTCCATCTGATATGTGTTCCATAACTTACAATTGCTACTTTATATACAATCTATTTAATCAAAGCAAAATATTCTAAATATGAAACCTCATGAATGTAGAATTACGGTAGTCAAAGCCATCGTGAGAGAAATGACTGCTGTGCCATGCCCCTGGCTTCTCATCTCTCGGGGATTTCTGCTGGTGTCATTCTTGTTTTCAAAGTTACTTGTGACCAACATGGGATCTCATTCTTCCCTGCTTCTCCTTTAAGTCATTGAAAGGCATTTTGTGAAAATGAATTTGAATCTTTGCTAGGTGAATATAGTGTGTGCACTATACATACACTTTATTTAACTACTATTAAAGCCTTTGTGTGAATTCAGCAATGAGTCAATATGGAGGTCAATAATGTCAGTATAAAATCATGACAACTATATCACCACCAAAATACTTTTATTGTAATTAAATTTTAGATGGCATGTTTCTCTAAAAGTCATTTAGTTACAGAAGTGGGTAATTTTATAAGAAAAGGATTTGATGTCTAGGATTTTCTTAACATAATGTAGGGGACAGACATTGATGAACTTTGTATTGATTCAGGGTTTATTAATCTGTCACCTAATTTGCATAATTTGAGTGTTTTTTTTTAAATCATGGAAAAATAAGTACATATAGAAACAAACACTAAGGACCTTTCCCCCTAAAAAGTAAGAATATCATTATCATGTTTGGGCACAAACTTTGTCTCCAAGTGAATACCAAATACACGCTTCAGTACTTCTTCTATTTCTTCTTCCTTCAGAGTCTTCAACTCTACCAGATCAACATTGTCCTTATAATTGAACTTCTTGTAGGCAATAATGGTGCCCAGTAATCCATGAACCCCTTCTTGGGTCTGCAGGGAGCAAAATGATGTATTCACCATTACAGAGGTTGGAGACGTCTGGTAGTATGCACTCACAGACTCAAAATCTTTAATCGTTAGAGGGTCAAGAGTAAAAGAGTAGATTTTCCGGTGGTTGTTCTTCTTAACAAAGTTAGAATCAATGAATTCTTGGTTTGGGATATATTGTTGTCTTATAGTTTGGCTCAGGTACCAAGTTCCATTCTCTTCTGTCAAGTGGAAGATGGCAGGCACCTGAGGCTGATCCTTCCCAGAAATTAATTCCAGAGGCTCCCACATTTGGCAGGAAAATGGGAATGCAGCATCTACAATGTACTTTTTGCCACTGAGGGTCACCTGTAGCAGAAGGTGAAGCATGGTGTTGCTATATTTGCAGGCTGAGGAAGCATAAACATGTCCTCCCAACATTGTGGTCTCAAAACCTATCATGGTCAGAGCCCAGTAGAAAAGATGGTTTAACTGGAGACACCACCCACCCCGCTTCTTCCTCACAACATGATCAAAGATGGCCTCTAAGCTCAGCTCCATGGGTTTTCCACAATGGATGTTCAAGTTCTCAAAGGGAATAGCTCGTATCTGATGCTGAAGGATTTCAGTTAATGTTTGCAGGTCCACTGTTTTCCTGGGATTCTGATAACCAATTCTTTCAAAGTATGCTTCAATGTCCATGGTCCCCTAAGGCAAGGAAAACAATCCAAATCAAATATTTCTGTATTTGGAATTCCTTCTATAGGTTAGTCATCTATTAAAGTTATTTAAAAGGAAGCAAACACACAAATACAAAATTAGCTTAAATATCTGTAATAATAATTACTTGAAGCTGCTTTCACATGCACATTTCACTTAACAGTGTCAGTGACCCTGAAGGGAAAATGTACTCATTCTTCTATCTTTAAGTATCAGAAGCTGGGAAATCTAGATTAGAGAGTAAAGTGAATGGTAAGATGAAGGTATAGATGTGTTTTTCTGACATTAATGAACAGGGCGGGGAGGGGTTCCAATTGGTGTTCATTAAACAGACCTCTAGACAGTGCTTAAGAGAAATTTAGTAAAAGAACACTCGGCCTTCATGGTCCTTGACTGTCCTAGGGGGTTTAATTCCTACAGCCTGGAGTCATTGGAGAGGAAAGCCTGGAGTGAGGTATTGCCTAGATCACACTGGCCTGTGGGCACGTCTTTGGTGGGGGAACTGTCTGTGGTTCTGCTTCATGTACTTTCCAGTCATGCCTTGGCTTCCCTCAGTAATGGACTGTAATATATAAGCTGTAATCTAGAAACCTTTACCTTTCCATTACTGCAACCCTGAGGAGCAAGGAAATTAAACGATAAAGGCACAAAGTATAGGGTTATATTTTCATCATGCTCCAGCTTACAGAGTTCTTCTGTGTATGAAGCTGCATATCACAATCCTCAAAATTGCCAGGCAGTGGTGGTGCACACCTTTAATCCCAGCACTTGGGAGGCAGAGCCAGGCAGATCTCTGAGTTCGAGGCCAGCCTGGGCTACCAAGTGAGTTCCAGGAAAGGCATAATGCTATACAGAGAAACTCTGTCTTGAAAAACCAATTAAAAAAAAGAGAGAAAGAAAGAGATGGAAGAGAGAATCTCTAGTGTGGAGGATACAGTAGAGGAAATAGATTCATCAGACAAAGAAAACATTAAGACCAAAAATGTCATAACACAAAATGTCCAGGAAATCTGGGACAACATGAAAAGACCAAACCTTAAGAATAATATGGATGGAAGAAGAAGAATACCAACTCAAAGGCACAGAAAATACATCCAACAAATGCCCCGGCCAGCGGGGTTTCAACAGGGGCGACCCACCTGTGGGAGCAAATGAAAGAAACAGGAGACACAAAGGGATGACAGCAAGACAGGATTCTCATCAAGGTGCAGATTTTATTTTCCTCTGCAAGGCTTATATAGCATAGGAGGGGAGGGGGTAGGAAGGAGGGAAGGGGAAGGGACATGGAAGGGGTGAGAACATGGGAGATGTGCAGATTGTGCAACTGCAAGATGTCGGCTAAGGTCACTGGTCAGGGGCCATTTATTCTGTTGCTATGCTAACTGACCATGGAATGCTCTTTATGTTTGGTTGTCATGGCACCCGATTGTGGAATGTCTTCTTATCTTTGGGAGCCTCTGGTTAGTAAACAGGTGTTACTGCTCTGGAGAAGGGCACTGGTCTTATAACTTGTTCTTTGGCCTAGCTAGTATTTTTCCATGGTTCATGTTTGGTTCCTGACATCTTGGTCCCTAACAAACAAAATCATAGAAGGAGAAGAAGAAAATGCCTATGAAGAGACAAGAAGGTAATGGAACACCAAATAGACTAGATCCAAAAAAAGAAGTCCTCTCACTACATAATAATCAGATCACTAAACATACAGAATAAAGAAAAAATATTGAGAGCTGCAAAGAAAAAAGGCCAAATAACATATAAAGGCAGACCCAGCAGAACAACACCTGACTTCTCAATGGCAGTGTGATCAGGATCTATCTATGGTGCATGAGCTGGCTTTCTGGATCCCTTTACCTATGGATGGGCACATTGTTCACCACTGATAAAGTGGGGAGAGGTTTGGTTCTGCCTAAACTGAATGTACCTGGCTTAGCTGTCCCTCCCATGGGAGAACTTACCCTGCTGGAGGAGGAGACTGTGGAAGAATGCGGGGGGGGGGGGGATGAGAGGAGGGATGAGAGGGGGATCTGTGGTTGGTAGGTAAAATGAATGAAAATGATTAAGAAGTTGGATACACATTCACACACTGACTGATACCCTCAAGAAACACTTTACAAAATATTCACCAAGCATTTACCGCTGATATAGTGCTAGAATGACTTCCTGTGTGTTGCAGGATACTGCTGCGATAAAACAGCTTGCTGAGGCACTTTGCAGGGTTTTATTTAGACTTGCAGCTCCATAAGACAAGAATCTACAACTGTCATGGTAGGCAGGCATGGAGGCTGGGGCAGAAGCTGACGGCTCACATCTTCAAATGCAAGCACAAAGCAAAGATAACATACTAGAAATGACATGAGTCTATTTACTCTCAAAGCCTGCCCCGTGATATACTTCCTCTAGCAAGGCCACACCTCTTAAGTGACTTCGAACAGTGCCACCAACTGGGGACCAAGTATTGAAATGCCTAAGACTATGGAGAGCATCTCATTGAAACTATTACAACTCTGTGGTATCAAAATGACAGATAGAGGGGAACTGAGTAAATAAATAAAACATCTATTTATGGGATTGTTTTCAGTAATATGTTCTGGTGATTCAAAAGAAGATGGCCTCCAAAGAGAGAGGCACTAAGAGGTGTGACCTTTTTGGAGTAGGTTTGGTCTTGTTGGAGGAAGTGTGCCACTGTGGAGGTGGGCTTTGAGGTCTCATATATGCTCCAGCCACACCCATTGAGACAGACCACTTCCTCTTGGCTGTGCAAGATGTAGAACTCTCAGCTACTTCTCCAGCACCATGTATGACTGCATGCTTCCATGTCCTACCATGATGATAATGGACTGAACCTCTGAACTGATCTGTAAGCCACCTAATTAATTTTTTTCCTTTATAAGAGTTGCTATGGTCACGGTATCTCTTCATGGCAATAAATACCCTAAAACACTTGAAAAAAAAATAAGCAAGGAATCTAGCAAGCACGCACACAGGGAGAGAGTCTCCCTTATCAAATGTGGTAACTAAAGAAACCCTCTCTAGAACTGTGATGGACACTGAGTTTGTGGACACATGTGGGAAACAAATGGGGAAAAGCTCTATGCTGTAAGCTTCCTGGAGTACTCAAGGGACATCCAGGAAACATGGACAGTTGCAGCAGATTGAGAAGAGTGGATTGTGATTAGAACACACGGAAGACAGAGTGCTAATAGCAAAGCTGCCATTTTTGATTTGCTGCAAATGAATGAAAATTATAGAGGAATGAAAAGAGAGTTGTAACTTGACCATATTGAACATCATCCAAGTCATCTTTCTTTCTACTCTGCGTAGAACAAGCTGCACATACTGATTCATATGAGGTAGGAAGGCCTCATTTGCAAACAATTTGAATTTGGGACCAGTGACTGCCCATGGCTGACATGACTGCCCATGACACGTGGCCCAGGTAGGCCAGTGAGACCTTATTGAGGGACATGGATAATATCATAGAATATTAATTCAAATCTGTTGGTGTTATCCTGGAATGAAACCCTGTAAAAATGGAGAGATGTGGATGGAGTCCAACACTATCTTTAACTGTTAGGTAACAACATAGCCCCTCACCCAAACAATACAACAAACCAAAACAAAGCAGAAAAATATTCTTACTTTTGAAAAAAAAAAAAAAGACTTTGTAAATTTCCATCTAAGAGCCATAATATCAAGACTTTGAATGTAACAATTGTGCACTGACCTCAATGTTAAGTTTTTGTACTGTGGGTACAGCCTCAATAACATGGCAGTAAGGGACTACCTCAGTTAGACAGTGGTTAGTTAAGCATCTCCATTTCCCTCTTGCATACCCATTCTCTTTTAAAGCCCACCTAACTTTCCGTTATTGCCAGTTTCCAGCTTCTCTGTTGTTGGACGTCAGTACAATTTCTTCTAAACTCATTAAGTAATCTACTGTGTCTTTTCCTCCATCAAAGTGTAACTTTCTCTTCCTCAACATTGGCATAAGTGCTTCTTCTCCACTAATCAGACCCAGTGAGAATGAACTGGATATACCCAAGCCTTGTTGGTACCATCAACTGCACTGAATATGGAATGGAAAGTGTTCTTGTGCAAAAGGTTTCTGCAAGCATTGCCATACAATTATGACCTAGACTGTTGGGTTGACCATTTGGAGCCATTTTCTATTTCTTTTGAAGAAAAGTGTTTGAAATGTTTATGTCCCTATAATACTTTTGTCTCACTCTCTACTTTATGTGGGTATGATGTTATATTTATTGATTTTTAAATCTCTGTTGGGATTTGGTTAGCTGTGGCCCTTAAAATCCCAATCTATGAATAAAGTCATTTTTTTGTGAGGAGAATTGGTACCCTAAGATTGTGGTAGCATAATCAATATTAGCTATTCTGGGACTAAATATGTTTAAACTTTGTGTTAGTTAAACTGGGATTTGAGGTAAAATGCAGAAGATACTCAGAAAGTGATTTCCAATAAAAGAGATGAATGGAAACAGTATTGGCATCCCAGGCTAGCTTGTGGAACCTCTGTGAAGGAGTAGATGTTCCCCTTCTCCTTGACTGTTAGCCTAGAAAACTCCAAAGAGGCAGGATCAGCATATCTGTTCTAGTCAGCTTAGCACAGCTTAAATCAGGAGTTTTGGAATACATCTTCCGAGTGAGTGCAAATGCTGGGCTAATTAAAACATGACTTTTCTCGAAAACAAAAGGATTGTTTTGAGGATTAAATTATGGAGGATCTCTAATTACCAAGGCACAATTGTCAGGTGACTATCTGTTTGCAAAGGAAAGTATATAGCAGGAACAATATTGGGGATGTTCATATTTTTACAACATGGGTTGTCATGTATTTTGTTTTGGCGAAGAAAACCTCTCCCCCTTTTTTTCCCATGCATGAAGTTTCAAATTGGAACCCAACAAAGAAGACTTAAAAGCAGATTGGCCAGAGGTTGACTGCCTATGATGTATGGTCATACATGAAGGCAACTGTGCCTCAACAAACCAGTTTTGGCCGTTGATCATCAATAGGCACATTAAAAGAGCTAAATTAATAGTGAAAAGCAGAAAGGGGAGATTTATTCACCACTGGGAAGAGGAAAGAAGAGATTCAACTACCCCTTAAGTCTATTTGCAAAGCACTGACTTGAGGCTTAAGATGAGCTATATGCATAAGTAAGTTGCATGGCCAAGGTGGGGTGCCCACCATTGTCTCAGGCCAGACCTCCCTGCAAGGCTAGTCTTTCCTGCAACATCTTCTGACAAGTTACAAATCTTTTCTCACAGGTTGTAAAGATGCTGTACTGGCTACAGATTCCTCCTCCACCCACCCACCCTGCCCGTAAAGCAAGCAGTCTTTTCATCCCCCAGAAGGAGGAAGGAGGCTCTTGATGGAATTCTAAATTCTCAAGGCCCGTTATTTTAATGGTCTGATAGTTAAGGAATAGACATAGGTGTCTCATTAGTATATGCCCATTTCTGCCAGCCAGGCAGGTTACATTGTCATACTTGAAGGCTACAGTAGTACAAGCCCGATTATTAGAGACTCAGCTGGATTCTTATATGCATATGCAGGGATCTGTTGTTCCTGAAGAGAAGAACCGCAAAGAGCCCATGATTTGCCTTGCTTCATTTGAGTGTGCTCTTCCTGCTCTCTATCTCTTCTTTTCTGTTTGCTTTGTTCTCATCCACACTGAAGGGCGCAGAATCCCTGTGCATTTACACCGTGCTCCAGGACCCAGACCAGCCAGCCAGCTCTTTAACTATACAAACAGAAAAGGAATGTCTGGCCTGGCCACACTCGAAGACAATTGGCCAACAGTTCCCAGTGTTCAGGAGACCTACAACTCAGCAATGGCTCCAGTGACAGATTCCAATGGCAAGAAGCATGAATTTCAGGAAGTGCCCTCACCCCCCACCCTCCCACCCAAAAAAAATCTAAGGGAGATAGTGTCCATAGCTAGAGATGGCAAAGGCCAGAGAAAAAGAAGTCTCTGGCAGAGAGTGTTTGAAGAGATGCTAGTTTAAAAGTTCTTTCTGGGGGACAGGGTAGAAGCAATTATCTGTTTTGCGGGTGAGGAAGTGGAAGGGAGGTCTTGCGGAAGGGAAACAGCAATTCCTGAGAGATGCAGAGAGTATTGTTGGCATTCTGCATAGAGCCAGAAGCAGAGCCCTGAGCAGAAGCCTCTCTTGGTAGGAGCATTGCTCTTGAAGAAATTTGTGCTCTGTAATCAGGGGCAAAGCAGCTGATAAAACAAAACAAAACAAACAAAAAACCCCCAAGCAAACAAGACCACAAAAGACCATCGTTGGCAGTTCCTGGAGAGCCTCCCAGTAAGCCTCCTTCTGCGGAGAACATGCAGGAACCTGGGTAGTGAGCAGCTTTGACCCTTGTCTTTCTAGAAGCCAGGAATTCCAGAAGGGAGGGCTGGGTTCCCAAAATCATTTAGGAGATGGGCTGTAGTTGGGTCAGAAAGAGTTTATGGTCTCCAGTCTTGTTGACTGTCAGGCCTTGAAGGATGATTATGGGACCTAAGGTTATAACAAGAGCAACGGGTAGAAACTGGTTAGCCAGTTTTAGGAACAGGGAGCTAATCAGGAAACCTCCAGAAATGTCCTTGGCAGAGGCCCCTTCATGAGGCAATAGACTTAAACCTTCAGCTAAAGAAGAAATTGTCCTCCTTCTTTCTATCTCTTACTTGGATTCCAGCAGAACCTAGCATGCTTCCCCAGACACTCAGAAACCTAGTATGCTTCCCAGGGCACTCAGAACCCTAGCATGCTTCCCTAGGTTTTCAGAAACCTAGCATGCTTCCTTAGGTTCTCAGAAACCTAGCATGCTTCCCTGGGCACTCAGAACCCTAGCATGCTGCCCTGGATGGGTACTCTGGACTTTCTCACTGTTCTCTGAAGTCTCTATCTCCCTTTCTACAGTTACTTACCAACCTCCATGTTTAACTTAAAACTTTCCCTTCCATCTACCTCTTCCCTTCCAGCAGCTTCCATGATTTTCACCTAGTTTTCCTGGTTAGTTTTCTCTCAAACTCTAATAGCATTGAGTTTCCTTCTGAGAGAATTTTTAATTATTGTATTAATGAAACTAAGAACCTACAAAAGAAAATCCCAGCTTCCCTCACATCAATAGACATATGCTGTGTCTCATGTTTTTTTTTTTTTTTTCAGTTAGTATCTTATTAACTAACACTAGTCACATTGTTCAGACTTTTAGACATCTTCCTATACATGCTATTTAAAAATGTATCATCAGGACACTTGATACCTGGTACCGGCCCTTTGGCATCTACTGTTCTAGTTCACCTCTGTTTTCCTACTGCATAGTCTGAGATTGTCCCCGAAGGTCCCCAATGACATGTGTTTGGATCAAATGAGTAAACTAAATTAAGGTCCCTGTGAGAGTATGTCAGTCAAAGATGCCTGGAGCTGGCGGCTTTGTGTTCTAACTGATCTAGAGGGTTTGCTTCCGTGTGGTCCATGCTGCCAGCTGGCAACCTTGTGTTAATTCTGCCTCGATAACCTCAGTCCTTCCTTCCTATTGGACCAGGTGGCAGCTCTGCCTCTCACAAGCTCTCCCCTCTCATTAGCATCTCCCAGCTGGCACACTACCACATCAAGTACCCATATTGAATGTAACCTATTTTCTTTATTCCCATTTCATCCCTGCCTTTTTTTCCTGCCTTTTCTGATGACCACTGTCTGGAGACGTAGTATTACCTAACCATACATCTGTATTTGGAACAGACAGAACAACTGAGTTGTTCACAGCAAAGGTTCATTCAGACCCTGAAATCCAGGCCATGCTCTTAGATCACGGACATTTGATATTAATATTTCATCAAGGATGAAGCAATAGGTGAGAGTAGACCCAGCATTTCAAGCTTGAGGAATATAAAGCAAAATAGAGTTTCCATTAAATGCTCATTTACTGTACTGTACATTACAGACTGTCACCAGTTGTTTACTGACATGATTTGCCCATCCATGGAAGAAATGTATACTGAAAGCTTGTGTAGCTAAATGAGCCCGGCTACCTCTGAGGAAGTAGAGATGCAGATTTACACCATAAGCACCTGGTTGCTACCACATTAGAACTGAGGATTACACAAAGAAGTTGATTTTTTTCACTTTGTGACGAAGGGTACTGAGAAGCTAACAGTCAAACTGGGAGATGAAGATGAAGGTAATATAGAAGCTTCTATTTTCATGATTCTAGCTTATGAACTACAATGGCAATAAATACATAATGATAATAGAAGAGACAAAATAAGTTACATGCTTACAGCATGTGAGGATTATAACGAAAAGAAGAGGCTGTGTAGCTTACTCTTCTACAGAGTTTAGAGGGCTTGGCTTGGGCTTTGTATTATTATTATTATTATTATTATTTGCAATATTTTATTAATTTTTGAGAATTTCATATAATAATTTTTAACATATTCACCATCCCTTTCCCTGACCACCCTTTACACCTTCCTTCCACCTTGTAGTGTTAACAGTTACTTGCTTCATTGCTATGATAAAATTCCCTGACCAAAGCAACTTAAGGAAGGGATTGTTGTGACTTACAGTTCAAGCAGGAGACGACCAGTTGCATCCACAGTCAGGAAACAGAGAGTAGTGAATGCTTGTCTCAGCCAACTTCAACCTTTTTATGTAGTCCAGGATCCACAGAATGTTGCCACCCACATTTGAGGTGGGTCTTTCCACCTGGTGAACATAAATCTAGAAAATCCCTCACAGATCTGCCCAGAGATTTGTTATCATATTGATCCTAAATCCCATAAATTTGACAATCAAGATGAACAACTCCACCCCTTGTCAAGTTAATACCCAATGCATCACTTTGAATTGTAACATTCCATCTCTGCCTCCCAGGTTTCATTTTCACCTCAAAACGCATTTAAAATGTTAACAGTCCCAACCCTTTTGAAAACCCAAAATCTAAGTCTATTCAGAGCTTCAAAACATTCTCTTAACTATGGCAAAGATATTAAAAAAACACTCTATATACTTCCAACATACAATTATACATTCTCCAACACTATTGTTCCAAAAGAGAGGAATTTGGACATAGTAAAGAATGGTCAGACCCAAACCCAACAAGGAAACCATCACATTCTGCAGCTCCATTCCTGGCACCTGGAACTCATGATAGAGTCAGCTGGCCTCCCAAGGGCTTGAGTATCTCCATTGCTCCAGCTCTGCTGTGTAGCACACACAGCTCTTTGGGGGTTGGCTTCACCTCCATGCTTGTAGTTTGCCTCAGACATTCTCCAACCCTGGTGTCTCCAACACCCTGGGGTCTTCACTGCAACTTTGGCTTTAACCCACAGCTTCATGAAATGGACTCTTAGCCTGACTTGTAGGGAGTCTAATCCTGCTATATATTGCCTGGCCTTGATGGTCCTTTCAAATATTTTTTATTGAAAACAGATTATTTATGTAATATATTCTTATTATGGTTCTTTCTCTCCCTCTCTGTCCAGTTCTTCCCCACCTCCTCTCCCATCCAGTTCCACATTTTTTCAGTCTCTCCTTAGAAAACAAACAGGCATCTAAAGAATAATAGTAAAATAAACTACAATAAGGCAAAACAAAACAAACAAATCAGAATAGGACAAAACATCCAAACAAGAAAAAGAGGCAAAGGAAGAGCACAAGAATTCACATAGATGCACACACACACACACACACACACACACACACTTAAAACAAACAACACCCCTCCCCACATCTTGCATCATTCCTATCTGTAAAGCCAGCACTAAATGGACAATATTACAAGGCTCTCCTGGCAGTGTTGGGTGGAGCCTTACCCCCTTGGACTGCACTTGTACCAGCGTCTGTGCCTTGACCCATAGGCAGCTGCTTTCCAGGAGTAGGGAAATCTACAGTTGTATCTCATTTCAGCTCTTTAAAATGGACTTAGATTTTTCACAAGCAAAGAATGGTGCAATGTGATTTGGAAGGAGGAAAGCTAAGCCAGAAGCAGTGTGTCTGAGGTGTGACGATGTGGATTTGGATTTGGGTTTGGTAAGGAGGTCAAGCATAAAAAGTGGCGTTTAAAGATACCTAGAACATTGGTGGCTACAGGAGACCGTGAGAAGATGCTGCCACCTGGAAGATTGATTAGCAGGAGTTGGCTTGGGGTAGTCTGATGAAATGTTGGGATTTGGACAAGATCTGACTAGATGTTCAAAGTGTGGGAATCTGTTCTGAAGAGTGACGCCCAAAATAATTAGAGGCAAGCCAGAACGTGGGGCATTCATTTGAAAATACAAATGCCTTGAAGCCACTGCAGAATCCTGCAGATCAGGTGGAGATGAGAAAAGGGATTTCTATACAGGGTCATCTGGAGTTTTCTTGAGTGTTTAACTGTCCAGTGTAAAACTAAAGTCAACCATTATCAGGGTCACTGTTGACAGTAAAATGAACTAGATTACTTATTTTTGTTGCCTCACAACAATATTAAAAAAATAACATCACTAAGCCTATATGCTTAATTTTGCATCAAATAACCAGGCAAAGTTACACACCACTTTCACAAGATAGTAACCCTAGTAATTTTAGAGTTCAGTGACATTTTTAGAAATAAAAATATTTCCAAAGCAAATAGATAGAAAACAAGGCTGGAAATTTGGATTCTGTAAAAATTTAGATGGAGCCTCTCCAAAAACATTACTGGGAAGAAAAACAAATCAAGATATTTATCCTAAGTCATATCTCATTATTTAGATAAGCACAGCTTTGTACATGGTCACAGTCATCTGCAAAGCATCGGAGAGAAGTAGAAATATGTATACTGAATGGCATTTCCCCAACCTTGTTCTTCATGATTGGGTTGCAAAACGAATATCCTTCCTGTCAAGCAATCTCAAACCTTAGTGATATCAACATTTCAGCCCGAGTAATTCATGGAAGGAGGACAAACCATGCTCCCAAAACATTATGGGATATTTTGTATCGTCCCTGATATTGACACTCTGGATATCAGTTACACTCCCTTCTCCCCATGAATTATAGTAAAGGAGAATCTCTGAATACATTGCTAACATCCTCTTGGAGAGTAAATCGACCTTATTTGAGAGCAGTTTTCTGAAAGATGACATGTACCATGAGCTGCTACAGACTCCGAAGAAAGGACCAGGGGAGTGACATTGGCTGAGGTCAAGGAGAGGACTCAACAGTGAACAAAAGCACCCAACTGGCAAGGCAAAGTGAAGGAAGATCTCATTGGCTGGGGAGGACAAAGAGATCACCATCCATTTTGCCAAGTGTGTATTCTGTGTTGGGACATTACTGATTCTATAAAGATGTATCTTAATTTGGATGGGTGTGTCCTGTGGCATATTTGTAGATGATGCTGCATTCTGTGTGTGGATATTCTGAGCTTCCTATGTGTAATCTCAGCTTCCTGTGGGTGGACTAGTGGGGATTTCCTGGTTTATTTGGGTGGCCTTTCCACATAGCATGAGAGGAATACTTCAGGAACAGCAGAATGGGAAAGAATAGTTAACGTGTGTTGAATTTAGGTCAGGGTTACTCCATTACAATCCTCTTCCTCATGTGACTTTAGCAAGGTGTCTACATGAGAGACCCATAAAATCACATCACTACAGAAATATGTCTATTTTTCCCACAAGTATTCTAAATTTATTATTACTTCTTTATTTTGTTGTTTGAGATTGTATTTTAATTACACCACTTTTCCCTCCATGACTGCTCCTATATACCCCCTCTGGTTGCCTTCAAACTCATGGCCTCTTTTTTCATCAATTGTTATTGCATGCATGTGTGTGTGTGTGTGTGTGTGTGTGTGTGTGATATACATATGTGATATATATATATATATATATACATATATATATATATATATTCCCAAATATAGCTGATTGTGTCCATATGTTGTTACTTGAATGTATGTTTTCAGGGCTGACAGTTTACAAATGATTGATATGCTCATCTCATGTTATCTTTTAAGTAAAAGGAACACTAGTCCCAAAGGTTATTCAGAGATTGGCACAATCACCATCAGAATTCACAACTCCTTGCTCTTTAGAATAAAGTCAGCTAAGGGCCTCATGACTAGCAACATACTGTAACCAAATTCCACTTGGTATTTCGGAACTAACATATTTCAAGTCTGTGTTGATAAAGCCTGGATTCAAAGTAAAATCTGAAAGCATTTAGAGTATTGCCAGGGGAGGGACTGAGGGAGAACACTGTCAGCTTTACATTAATTTGCAACTTCTTGTTGAATGATTGGCAGCTTCTTTTCAGTACACGGTCAACACAGAGAAGCTTGAAATGCACACAACTTTAAAGCCCACTCAGAGCTCCCAGAGACTCTCCTGTCTTAACTGAACATAGGTTGATTTTCAGTTTTAGTTCAAAAGTCTTAGGATCTTCTATAAATACCCTAGAAATGAGAAGAAAGATAGTTTTGGAAGATACCATGACTTTTACTTATTTATCGTTGCAGGCATTTTGTGGATTATAAATTATGAAGGATACCTCAACCTTGTGAGATGAAAAAGCAGTGACCAGACCCTCTGGGCTGCACAGGGGAACCCACAGAGAGGATAATGATGGACGAGGGTAGAACATCCAGAGCTTGATGCCTAGAGGTCTGGAAAGCCACCAGGAGTAAGTACAAAAAAAAAAAAAAATCAAACAGATAATTAATCCCATAGTTATATCAAGGAATAATGAACTACATTCTATCACCTCTATTACTATTAAGAAATATTCCAAACACATCAACAATCACTATATGGTAGTTGAGCCTCATGTTAGTTACTTTTCTTGTTATAGCGACCAAATACCCAATAAGAGTTGATTTCCCCTTACAGTTTGAAGGGTCCAGTCCTTCATGGCAGGGAGGACATCCGGCAGGAGTGTGAGGCAGCAGTGACTTTGCATCTGCAGGCAGGAGACAGAGACAGAAGAGTACAGGTGCTCAGCTCGCTTTCTCCTTATTATTCAGTCTAGGACCCCAGCCCATGGGATGGCACCGCCCACACTCAAACTGATTCCTTTTTTCCTACTTGAACCTTCCCAGAAACACTCTCACAGACACACCCAGAGATGTTTCCTAGGTGATTCTAAAGTCAGTGACGTCAACAATGAAAATTCACCATAAATACCCGATCTTTCTGAATAAAAAAAAAATCTAATAAGATTTACCTCATTTGGTGCGTGCATGCGTGCGTGTGCGTGTGCGTGTGCGTGTGCGTGTGCGTGTGTGTGTGTGTGTGTGTGTGTGTATGTATGTGTGTGTACATGTGCAGAGTCCAGAAGAGGTCATAAGACCCCTGGAGCTGGAGTTATAGGTGGTTGTGAGCTGCCTAACATGGGTGCTTGGAACTGAAGTCTGGTCCTCTGCAAAGGCCACAAGCGCTGATAACTACTGAGCCATTTTTCTAGCCTACCTGTTTCTTTTTTTAAATTACAGTTTTGTTTGGAAATATTGAGGCAGGAAAATGAATGTAGAGCATGTCACCAGAAAGGAAGAGGCACTGCTATAATTAAACCAGCATGATCAAGGAATTGGTTGTATTCACTTTCTCTTAGTATCTCTGAAGAGATTGAGGAGTCCCAAATAAACCAGAGGTTAATGTGTTACCAGTCACAGTAGATTCAAGAAAGAAAACAGTTGTAGATAAACAGAACTACACGTATATGGATATAACTACAAGAAGGAAAGACTATTGCAAGATTGGGATTAGAAGGGGAGTTACAATATGCAAAATTAACATGTCAAAAACACAACCAAGAAGAAAAGCAAGATACATGACTGGATATTTTTTTTTCTTTTTGTCCTATTTTTTTGAGACAAGTTTTCTCTGTGTAGCTTGGAACCTGTCCTGGAAATCACTCTGTAGACCAGGCTGGCCTCACACTCACAGGATCTGCCTGCTTCTGCCTCCAGAGTGCCAGGATTCAAGGCGTGCACTGCCGACACCACCACCCAGCATACATCACTAGGTCTTTACAGATACATTGTGGTAGAAAACATAAGATGGGTTCAGTTATGAAGAACTTAAAATGAGCCTGATGAAATTGTGAAGTTTATGAGGTTTTGAAATGAGGTAAGGACATAAACTCAGCAGGTATAAAATTCATGATAAACTGAGATCAGTACAAGGCCACTTCAGTTCATATGGAAGAGCAGCTTACACCCACACCTAAGACATTGCCGAAGAAGCTGTGGAAAGACTGTAAGAGCCAGAGGTTCAGGCACTTGGCTGTAAGAGTGTCTTCTGGTAATACGTGAAGCTACACCAGGAGAGTCTCAGCAACATGACCACCCAAATGTGAGGTGATCAAGGATGGCACCAATGGATGTACAAAACAGCAAGGAAGGAAGCAGAGGAGCTTCAACCTTACACAGAGAACTATAGGCAACTGGATAAAGCTTGGAGAGGTGGCCCTCTCGAGGGAACAGCACACCACATTCTTGTCCAATGACAAATTGTCAACCCTGAAAACATAAATACAAGTAACATTATATGGATTCAACATGTTTTATTTGAAAAAATAT
Organism: Onychomys torridus; assembly: GCF_903995425.1. NCBI lineage: Eukaryota > Metazoa > Chordata > Mammalia > Rodentia > Cricetidae > Onychomys > Onychomys torridus. The sequence goes on along the minus strand of NC_050459.1, from coordinate 59,067,102 downwards.
GTATTTATACATATATTTATATGTACTTATACATATATGTACATATACATATATGCAGGCAGTAACAATTGGTGAAAAGAGAGGCCATGATTTGAAGGGGAGTTGATGGGGGAGGGCTACGGGAGGCTTTGGAGGGAGGAAAGGGAAGGAGAATGTTGTAATTAAAATAGAATCTCAAAAATAAAAACAAGACAAGCTTGGCATTCACAGGAAAGACCAACAAGGTGACATGCCATTGCAAAACTTGCTACAGGCGAATCAGGGCAGACAGCAGCAGGGACCATTCTCAGAGCGCTTCTGAAGAGCCACACTGACAGAGGGGAGAGAGGCTGGGGGAGCGAGAAGGGGATGCAGAAAGCAAATCTGACAAATGAGAGAGACAAGATGCTGGGCAAGTTTGATTCTACGTGTTTGACATTGGAATATATTCTAGTTAAATTATAGAAATCCAAAATTAAAGAGAGTTATTTAAGCATCTGGCAGAGAGAAAAAAAGTTACTTTGTACGAAGAAAATATCCATCTGGCAACAAACTATTCCACAGAAAGCTCCAAAGGTGAATTGAGGGAAACATGTCTCTAAAGTACTGAGGGAAAGTGCCACCCTGGAGTTATATTCTGCTCATGTTTCACTGACTAAGAAGGAGACATGCATACAAAGGGAGCCTCAAGCATGAATATGCTTGAGAAACATGGCAAATTTGACCTTTGCTGATGTTTTCCTCTTCATTGGCCAGGGAAAAAATAAATCAAAAGGAAAACTAAGAAAGAAAGAGCCATAGTGCCAGATTGCTGTGAGCCTTGGCTCCTTTCAGACAAGATGAAGGTTAAAAAGGAGAGGTGAGCACTATGGAAATTGAGTAAGCATTTGTCTTATGCAGCACTAGAGCTTAGAAAATGAAAGCAGAAATCTGAAGACTGAGAAAAAACAGAGAAGACCTGATTAATATTGTCATCGCTGGACCTTCTAGAGCTAAAGCTTGAGCCATCCAAACTGTGAATAGCTTAATACAGACAGCAGTTCATCAGGTAGGGACACGGGGTTGGAGAGGACTCAGGACAGGAACAGCATGTAGGGGCACCATGTAGGTCACATGGGCCTATGGATCTTCCCTATGATTTCATGAGTTTATGCCTTGCTTATGAGCTCTTATCTAAGGGCGGTGTCCCCCAAGAACTCCCGGGGACTTTCACTGTTTCTCAGATATCTTGTCCTGGGAATTAGCGGGCCGTTTATTGGTGTGCACTGGAAAACATTGGGCCAATGACTTATATAAAGTCTTGAAAACAAAGCTACTTTACCAACAGTCTGGACAAACTTTCAGATTATGATATATATGTAGACACAGTTAGATTCTCCCCCCAGAATTCTTAAGTCATTAGTGTGTGAACGCTTGACCCATGTCTCCTTTGGGAATGACTAACTTAAGCTACCTTTGTTGTGCCTGAAAGACAGCCAAGGCAGACAGGCTGAGGCCACTTCCAAAGGGATTTGAGAGCCCTCAGAAAACATACTGCTTTTTCTGCCCATCAAACAGATGCTTGTCCACTGCTGATTGGCCACTGTTCATATGTGAGCCAGTTGTGACTGTCCCTCTGATCTGGTTCTTTAATCACAGATTTCCATTTTGAATTTTCTCTAGGAGAGCGGGCTAATGTACAGAATTTCAGCCTTTGGGATAGCTTTATCTTTCTTGGGTAAAAGTAACTTTTCTGTCTCCGTCTCTCTCAGACATATACATCCATAAATTATATATGTATATATTATTATTCATTCATTTTTATTTGGTAAAGTAAATCTTTTTTCCCCCAAATGGAGTTGTGAATAGGAGTGCAGTATAGAATTAAAGGCAGATTGGAGCAAAGGGAAACCATCTATGCTGTAGCTAAAGGTTACAAGCAGCCCAAGTCCAATTAGGAGGGACTCAGCTGGAATCTTCTATGCTTACTCCATGTATTTCTGTTATTAGTAAGGAGAATGATAGGGAGAGCTAGTGATTTATTTCACTTTCTGTATATATGCATCTCAGTGGTTTCTTTGGTCTTTGCCACAGTGAAGGGCACAGGTTCCCACTATGTTGACACTATGAATCTATCCCATATCAACCCAGCCCTTGACCATCTAGATGAAAAGGAATTGTTAGGTTGGTCATACCCAAAGATCATTAATCAGCAGTCGTTATAGCTTGCAGGAGAACCTCATTTCAGCCCCAGTTCCCAGGACTCCCTCCCATAACCAAGGGTCACCACAGTGTATTTGTAGGTGGCAGAAAAGCAACCAGAAAGGTAAATAGCAGCTATAGTTGAAGAAAATAAATCCCAGGGCAGGGAGGCGATAGAGAAAATTAAACAGTTTCCTTGGAGGATGGGTGTTGTCAGCTGTTTGGAGCCTTGGGAAATCCAAGGAGGGGCTAAAGAATGGTTTCAGAGATGAGCTAAGCAATGTATAGTCCTGGCACCCTGCCCAGAGCCGGCACAGAGCAGTACCCAAAGCAGAATTTCCATGGGCTTCTCACTCCTGGGGCTTTTTGCACCTCACTCCCATGAGTCTGTGTAGTCAGTGTTGAGGGGGTAGTCTTCTAATCCGGTGACAGTGAAGCAGCTGATTTTTGTGTCATTGAAAGACACTGTAGACCCTCAATACTAAGACTTCTTACAACAAGATCAAATTCCCCCAGGGATTCCTTTGCACCCTATAATAACAAAATCTACTAGGTATATATTTAGGACCATTAGGAGATTTCTTATTAAGAAACAAGATGGGCAGGGTTTGCTATCCACTTGCTCTCTCAGGACTAACTGTGCCCTTTCAAGACACACTCTTTTGGGGACAGATAGTGAACATTACCATTCAAATTGCCTTTGGTTGTCCCCACCACCACAGTGTTAAGGTGAGTCCCTATTGCCAAAGACACCATGCACTTCAGACACAGGGCCCAGACAATCCTTTCCTTAAACTGATCTGAATGCCCACCCCTTCCACCTCCTCACCCCTCCCACCCCTCATCCCTCCCATCCCCTCATCCCTTGCACCCCTTCCTAGGGAATAGCTTTCATGGTACCCAAAGGTGCTATGCAAGCTTCCAAAGGAAGGAGGCAACCAACAGTCTGATCTTGCTATTATGCCTATGAACTACATCAATGACTGGCATAGAAAAATAACCCTAATGGCATAGTCATGGCATGCATATCTTGGTGGTAGCCAACAGCTATCTAAGTGGACTTCAGACCCATACAAGGAGGAAATAATGCTTGGTACTGGAAATATAGCCAACTACCAAGGGCTGGTGAAGTCATGGGTCTTGGAGACCAGCCTACAATGACTACTTTACTAAACCAGCATAATCCCTAATTTCATTCTAAATATGTGTCCTTATTCCTACAAATAAGTATAGTCATGCCATGCCCCATATCGAGGAAGCTTCTCTTTGTGACAGAGACCATTACAGTAAATCACAACCAACCAAAATGTAAAACTGTGGAGCCTTGTCTCAAGAGATACATCTACATTACAACTCCCATATAAGGTTCATGTATCACTGCAGAAGAAGGAGAGGAAGCAATGTTAGAGCCACAGGATTATCATCAACATGTATAAACTGAACAAGGACAACATCAACAGAGCCCATCCCTTGGTTATCCAATACCAAATGGTCAGCTCTGAAAACATACATGGAAGTAACATTATCCAGTCTAAACACATTGTATTCCTGTATTAAGGAATATTTGTACCACATTTTATTTATCCATTCTTCAGTTGAAGGGCATCTAGGTTGTTTACAGGTTCTGGCTATTACAAATAATGCTGCTATGAACACAGTTGAGTGTGTGCCTTTGCAGTATGATTGAGCATTCCTTGAGGGAGGTTGATTCCCAATTTTCTAAGAAAGCGCCATATTGATTTCCAAAGTGGCTGTACAAGTTTGTATTCCCACCAACAGTGTAGGAGTGTTTCTCTTGCTCCACATCCTCTCCAACATAAGCTATCTTCAGTGTTTTTTATCTCAGCCATTCTAACAGGTGTAAGATGGTATCTCAGATTCATTTTGATTTGCATTTCCCTGATGATTAAGGATGTTGAGCAATTCCTTAAATGACTTTCAGCCATTTGTGCTTCTTCTGTTGAGAATTCTCTGTTTAGCTCTATAGCCCATTTTTTAATTGGACTGTTGGGTATTTTGATGTCTAATTTCTTGAGTTCTTTGTATATTCTGACTACCATCCCTCTGTCAGATGTGGGGTTAGTGAAGACCTTTTCCCATTCTGTAGGCTATCATTTTGTCTTATTGACCATGTCCTTTGCCCTACAAAAGCTTCTCAGTTTCAAGAGGTCCCATTTATTAATTGTTTCTCTCAGTGTCTGTGCTACTGGTGTTATATTTAGGAAGTGATCTCCAGAGCGGGAGGTCCCAGCTGGATCAGGAACAAAATGGGAGAACAAGGAAAGAGATACCATGATAAATGAAGACCCCATGGGAATAGGAAGAAGCAGAGTGCTAGAGAAGTCACCAGAAATCCACAAAGATATCTCCATAATAGACTACTGGCAATTGTCGAGAAAAAGCCTGAGCTGACCTACTCTGGTGATTGGATGGCCAAACACCCTAACTGTCATGATAGAACTCTCATCCAGTGACTGGTGGAAGCAGATACAGATCCATGGCCAAGCCCCAGGTGGAGCTCCAGGAGTCTAATTGGTGAGAGACAGGAGGGACTGTATGAGCAAGAGATATCGAGACCATGATTGGAAAAAGCACAGGACAAATAGCCAAACTAGCAGAAACACATGAACTGTGAGCCAGTAGCTAAGGAGCCCCCATGGAACTGGACCAGGCTCTCTGGATAAGTGAGACAGTAGATGAGCTTGAACTGTTTAGGAGACCCCCAGGCAGTTGGACCAGGACCTGTCCTTGGTGCATGAGCTGGCTTTTTGGAACCTAGGGCCTGGCTATGCTGAGACACTTTGCTCAGCCTTAGTGCAGGGAGGAGGGGACTGGACCTGCCTCAACTGAATCTACCAGGCTGCGCTGACTCCCCAGGGGAGACCTTGCCTTGGAGGAGGTGGGAATGGGGGTGGATTGGGAGGAAAGCTGGGAAAGAGGGAGGACAGGGGGATCCATGGCTGATATATAAAATTAAATTAATTATAAAATAAAAATATTTATAAAAAAAGAATGTGTGCATACAAAAACAGTTAAAAGAGAAGAAAAATTTGTCAGGTACATGCCATGTTAGAAGTACAGGTGCAGGCCACAGCAGTAAGAAGAAAAGGTAAGAGGCCCACCTGCCCTCAGAACCCTCCCATGCCCTCAGTTCAGATCCCAAAGATTTACCCTACTGATGTCCATTACTGCTCCCCACTCACCCTGCTGCCATGCATTCACTACCGCTCTGGCAGATATCTGCTGCTCAGATGTAGGCCATGCCAGTCAGAAGAACAGAGACCCCCTGCTGGACCAAAGTCCTCTCTTGGGGCCATAAGTCCAGCCCCCAACTCTGATAGAGACTCTCTGCTGGACCAGAGGTCATACTGGCCCCCCAAAACACAGAACATGAGGACCAAAGAGGAGAGAGAAATCATGGAACAAACCATACAGACAACAAAGACAAACTCAGAAATCCACACCTAGTCCTATATTTATTCCAAATCCAGATGCCTAGATGCCAGTGTAAGAACAAAATAAACAACAGCCAGGACAATATGGCACCATAAGCACCCAGCTATCATACTACAGCAAGCCCTGAATATTCCAACACAGCTGAAGCACAAGGAAACGACCTTAAACCAACTTTAGGAAGAAGATAGATGTTCTTAAAAGAAAGTGAATAAATCCCTTTCGAAAATCAAGGAAAACACAAAGAAACAATTGAAAAAGATGAATAAGTTCCTTGAGGAAATCCAGGAAAATGCAAAAAATAGGAGGAAATAAATAACCCCTTATAGAAAGCCAAGATAAAGCCAACAAATGGGTGAAGGAAATGAGAAAACTGTTCAAGACCAGAAAATGCAAACAAAAGCATTAAAGAAAACATAAACTGAGAGAATCCTGGAAATGGAAAATCTAGGTAAGCAAACAAGAACTACAAATGCAAATATCACCAACAGAATATAAGAGATGGAAGACAGAATCTCAGTGTAGAAGAAATGATGGAAGAAATTGGTACATTGGTCAAAGAAAATGTTAAATCTAAAAAATTTCTGATACAAAATGCCTAGGAAATCAGGGATACTATGAAAAGACTAAACCTAAAAAAATAGGAATAGAAGAAGAAAATATTTTTAACAAAACAATAGAAGAAAATTTTCCTAACCTTAAGAAGGTACAAGGAGCTTACAGAACACCAAACAGATTGGACCAGAAAACCAAGTCCCCCACCACATAATAATCAAAATACTAAGCATCCACAACAAAGAAAGAATATTAAAAGCATCAAGAGGAAAGGGCCAAGTAACATATAAAGGCAGACATATGAGAATTACACCTGACTTCTCAATGGAGACTCTAAAATTCAGAATGGTGGGGACTCTAAGAGACCACAGATACCATCCCAGACTACTATACCCACCAAAATGGGGAATACAAGATATTCTATAACAAAGTCAAATTTAAATAACATTTACCCAGAAACTTAAAAAAATTCCCTATAAAAGGTAATAGAAGGAAAACTCCAACCTAAGGATTTTAACTACACCTGTGAAAACACAGGAAATAATAATCTCATACCAACAAAACCAAAAGAAAGGAAACACACACACACACACACACACACACACACACACCCCACACACACTACCACCACCACCAACAACAACAACAGCAGCAACAACAAATTAATAGGAATTAACAACCATTGGTCATTAATAACTCTCAATATCATTGGACTCAATTTTCCAATAAAAAAGACTAACAGAATGGATGAGAAAACAGGATCTATTCTTCTGCTTCATACAAGAAACACACCTCGGCATCAAAGACAGACATTATTTCAGAGTAAAAGTTCTCAAAAGATTTTCCAAGCAACGAAACACAAGAAGAAAGCTGGTGTTGCTATTCTAATATCAGAATAGACAAAACAGACTTCCAACCAAAATTAATCAAAAAAGATGGGGAAGGACACTTCATATTCATCAAAGGAAAAAAATCACCAAGATGATGTTTCAATTCTTAACTTCTATGTCCCAAACACAAGGGCACCCACATTTGTAAAATAAACATTACTAAAGCTTCAATCTCACATCAAACCTCATACATTAATACGGGGAGACTTCATTATCCCATTCTCATCAATGGACAGGTTATCCAGACAAAAACTAAACAGAGATATAACAGAGCTAACAGCGGTTATGAACCAAATGGACCAAACGGATGTCTATAGAACATTTCACCCAAACACAAAAGAATACACCTTCCTCTCAACACCGCACAGAAATTTCTCCCAAAGTGACCTCATATTCAGTTGCAAAGTCTCAATAGACAGACACAAGAAAATTGAAATAACCCCCTGTATCCTGTCAGACCACCAAGGATTAAAGGTAGATTTCAACAACAACAGAAAGGCTACAAACTCCTGGAAACTGAACACTCTACTGAATGACTACTGGGTCAAGGGAGAAATAAAGAAAGAAATAAAGCTTTCTAGAATTCAATGGAAACAAATGTACAGCACACCCAAACTTAGGGAACTCAATGAAAGCATTGATGAGGGAAGTTTATAGCACTGAATCCCTTAAAAAAAAAAAAAAAAAACTGCAGACATCTCATACTAGCAACTTAACAGCACACCTAAAAGCCCTAAAACAAAAAGAAGCTCAGACACCCAAGAGGAGTAGAAGTCAAGGAGAGATCAAGCTGAGGGCTGAAATCAACAAAATAGAATAAAAAAGAACAATTCAAAGAGTCAATGAAACAAAGAGCTTGTTCTTTGAGAAAATCATCAACAAGATAGATGACAAAGCCTTGACCAAATGAACTAAAAGACAGAGAGAGAGAGTATCCAAATTAACAAGGTCAGAAATGAAAAGGATAACATAACAACAGACACTGAGGAAATGCAAAGGGTCATTTCATACTGAAAAAACCTGTGCTTCACAAAACTGGAAAATCTAAATGAAATAGACAAATTCATAATAGATACTACTTACTAAAGTTAAATCAAAATCAGATTTAAATAGACCTATAATCCCTAATAAAATAAAAGCTGTCATTAAAAGTCTCCCAACCAAAAAAAACAAAACAAAACAAAAACAAAAATAAACAACAACAACAAAAACAAAACAAAACAAAACCCAGGGCCTGACAGTTTTAGCACAGAATTATACCAGACTCTTTTTTTTTTTTTAAGATTTATTTATGTATTATGTCTGCATGTGTCCCTGCAGGCCAGAAGAGGGCACCAGATCTCATTACAAGTGGTTATAAGCCACCATGTGGTTGCTGGGAATGGAACTCAGGACCTTTGGAAGAGCTGTTGATGCTCTTAACCACTGACATCTCTCCAGCCCTATACCAGACTCTTAAAGAAGAGCTAATACCAATATTCCTCAAATTATTCCACAAATTAGAAACAGAAGGAACATTGCCAAATTCATTTTATGAGATCATAGTCACCCTGATACCCAAGCCACATGAAGATTCAACAAAAAAAGAGAATTACATGCCAGTTTCCCTCATGAACACTGATGTAGAAAATATTCAATAAAATACTTCCAAACTGAATCCAATAACATACTAATCCACCACGATCAAGTAGGCTTCATCCCAGAGATGCAGGGATGGTTCAACATACCAAAGAAGTCTGTGATTATAATCCACCACATAAATAAACTGAAAAACAAACAAACAAACAAACACTATCATTTCACTAGATGCTGAAAAAGACTTTGACAAAATCTAACACCCCTTCATGATAAAAGCCTTGGAGAGATCTGGGATACAAGTGACATACCTAAACATAATAAAGGTAATTTACAGCAAGCCAACAGCCAACATCCAATGAAATGGAGAGAAACTCAAAGCAGTTCCACTAAAATCAGGAACAAGACAAGGCTGTTCGCTCTCTCAATATCTATTCAATATAGAACTGAAGTTCTAGCTAAAACAATGAAACAACTAAAGGAGATCAAGGGGATACAAATTGGAGAGAATTCAAAGTATCTCTGTTCTCAGATTATATGATAGTATACCTAAGTGACTCCAAAGTACCAGGGAACTCCTACTGATGATAAACAACCTTTTGCAAAGTGCTGGATACAAAATTAACTAAGAAAAAAAGAATCAGTAGCCCTCCTATATACAAACAACAAATGGGCTAAGAAAGAAATCAGGGAAACAATAGCCACAAATAATATAAAATATCTTGGGGTAACTTTAACCAAGCAAGTGAAAGACCTAAAAGACAATAACTTCAAGTCTGTGAAGAAATAATTGAAGTTATCAGAAGATGAAAAGATCTCCCATTCTCATGGATCAATAGGATTAGCATAGTAAAAATGGCCCTTTTTCCAAAAGCAATCTAAAGATTCAATGCAGTCCCCATCAAAATTCCAACAGTTCTTTACAGACCTTGAAAAAACAATGCTAAACTTCATATGGAAAAACAAAAAACTCAGGATAGCTAAAACAATCCTGTACAATAAAAGAACTTCCAGACTTGCATTAATGGCATACATCTTTAAGAGGCACAGGCAGACAGATTCGAGGCCAACCTGGTCTACAGAGCAAGTTCCAGGACAGCTAGGCCTGTTACACAGAGAAACCCTATCTCAAAAAGACTAAACAAAACCAAAACAACACCCCCCCAAACACACACACAAAAGAACTTCCAGAGGTATCACCATGCCTGATTTCAAGCTGTACTACACAGTTATAGTAATAAAAATAGGCATAAAAACAGACAGGAGAATTGATGAAATTAAATCAAAGACCCAGACATAAATTCACACACCATGGACACCTGATTTTTGATAAAGAAGCCAGAAATATACAGTGGGAAAAAGGAAGCATCTTGAACAAATGGTGCTGGTGTAACTGGATGCCAGCCTGTAAAAGAATGCAAATAGATCCATATCTATCACCCTGTACAAAACTCTAGTCTATGTAGCTCAAAGACTTAAACATAAAACCAGACACACTAAACTTGATAGAAGAGAAAGTGGGGAATAGCCTTGATCGCGTTTGCACAAGAGAAAACTTCCTGAACAGAGTGCAGCACAGGCACTATGACTGATGATTAACAAATGGGAAAGCCATAAAACTGAAAAACTTCCGTAGGGCAAAGGACACCATCAACAGGACAACACAGCCGCCTACAGAATGGGAAAAGATCTTTCTTCACCAGCTCCACATCTGACAGAGGGCTAATCTCCAAAATTTATGAAGAACTCAAGAAACTAGACATCAGAAAACCAAATAATCCAATTAAAAAATGGGATACAGATCTAAATGGAATTCTTAACATAGGAGTTTCAAATGGCCGAGAATCACTTAAAGAAATGTTAAACATCCTTAGCCATCAGGGAAATACAAATCAAAATTACTCTGAGATTCCATTTTATACCTGTCAAAATGGCAGTTCACATATGGCAGTTCACACTAGTAAGGATGTGGAGCAAAGGGAACACTCCTCCATTGCTGGTGGGAGTGCAAACTTGTACAGCCACTTTGGAAATCAATATGACAGTTTCTTAGAAAATTGGGAATCAATCTACCTCAAGACCCAACTATATCACTCTTGGGCATATACCCAAAGGATGCTCAATCATACCACAAGGACACTTGCTCAACTATGTTTATAGCGGCTTTATTCATAATAGCTAGAAACTGGAAACAACCTAGATGTCCCTCAACAGAAGAATGGATAAAGAAAATGTGTTATATTTACACAATAGAGTATTACTTAGCTGTTAAAAAAAATAACATCGTGAACTTTTCAGGCAAATGGGTGGAACTAGAAAAATATCATCCTGAGACAAGGTAACCCAGATCCAGACAGACCAACATGATACTCTTACAAGTGGATATTAGCTGTCAAGTAAGGTGTAATCATGCCACTATCCACAGACCCAGAGAGGCTAAGTAACAAAGATGACCCAAGGGAGGACACATGGAGCTCCCTGGGAAGGGGAAATAGAGTAGATTTCTAGGGTGGACTGGGAGCAGGTGGGGATGGGAACAGGAACGATTGAGCCAGGGGTGTGGAGGGAGAGTGCTGGGAGAGATGACTGACAGTGGGGGTGTTTAGGGACGAGGTAGAAACCTAGTGCAATGGAAACTCCCTGCAATCTACGAGCATGACCCTAGCAACTCCTAGTAATGGGGGATGCGGTGCCTGAACTGGTCATCTTCTGTCACCAGGCGAGGCTTCCAGAGGAGTGACTGGGACACCAAAGCAGCAACAAAACCTTCTACCTACAAATTGTCCTGTCTGCAAGCTATGCTGGGATAAAGGATGGCTCAGAACCTGTAGGAGTGGCCAACTAAATAATGACTGGTTCATTTTGAGACCCACACCATGAGAGGGATCCCATGCCTGGAGGACCAGGAACCAGAAGCTGAATATCCTGGAGATCTAGGATAGAACCAAACATGACTGACAAAAAAAAAATGTCAGTGAAATGATCTTGATTCCTAATGACATTCTATTATACTCATAGACAGGAGCCTAACATAATTGTCACCAGAGAGGTTTCATCCAGCAACTGATGGGAGCAAAAGCCAAACACTAGGAGGGGCCAGAGAAACCCCACAGAAGAAGGGGAGAAAAGGACTATAGGAGCCAGAGGGGTCAAGGGCACCACAAGAACAGGGCCCACAGAATCAATGAGCCAGGGCTCATAGAGACTAACAGAGACTGAAGCAACAATTCCAGAGCCTTCGTGGGTCTGACCTCGGCCTTCTAAATGTATATTAAGGTTGTGTAGAAATGAAGAAGAAGAAGGAGGGAAATATCTCACCACCCCTTTCACTTTTCTGGAGAAGTATGGACTATAACATGAAGATAAGCTACTTGAGAGAATAAGCATTTTTCCAGGAACTTGAGTGTGAGAATCTGGGTCCCTCCACCCCAGGAATGTTATACTTGTCATGAACAGGGTTTTCTTTTCTTGAGAACACAGCATTCTCTTTTCTAGCCAGGCTTATGGTCAGTTACTGACTCCTGGAATCAGATAATAATGATGATGACGATGATGATGATGATGATGATGATCATCATCATCATCATAATAATAATAATAATTTTTAAAAGCTCACAGGACTGCAGGGTGACAGCCAGGCTCTGAGTATGAGAAAGAGAACAGAATAAAACCGGATGGAGCCACAGCACACACTGAACTTTCACCTCGTGCTCACTCTGTTGACCTCTCTACCCAAAGGCAATTTGTAATGATTGAAATGGGTTCTTGGATGTGAGAGGAACATGCCATACCATTCTGTTTAGCTTGTGGTTTGGGTTAACATTTGTGATATTGCTCTTTAACTATTGATGTTCCATAGAGGCTTCCCTTTACACTATTTTAAAGCTTGTCTTCATGATGCAGCTGACGCCTTGTGCTAACCCTCTGGCACCTACTATTCCAGTACACCTCTCTGCTCTGTAGCCTGGGACGTTCTAGAACAGTGGTTCTCAACCTTCCTAATGCTCTGACCCTTTAATACAGTTCCTCATGTTGTGGTGACCTCCAACCATTAAATTATTTTTATTGCTATCTCATAACTGTAATTTTGCTGCTGTTGTGGATCACAGTGTAAATATTTTTGGACATAGAGGTTTGTCAAATGGGTTGCACCCCACAGGTTGAGAACCACTGCTCTAGATGAAGGTGCATATTGCTACATTCTTGAACAGGCTGGATAAGCCTTCAAATTATGCTCCCTGGGATGGCACTGCAACCAGTGATGAGAATTTTACCTGCTCCAGTTGGGCAGCCCAAGGCATGCCCCAGCATTGTCTCCCAGTGTTGTTCAGACTTATTTTGCTGCCTTTGTTCACAGGTAACCTGCCAATCATGCACCCTTTGTGTATCCTGGGACTATCTTAAACCTTTTATTCCTTCTACTCAGACCAGGTGTTTTATGTATAATTACTTCTCCCTAGGATCCCCACCCACACACCAGTATTGCCCAAATGTTATGTAAATGCATCAATACCCACACTGGCAACGTAACCTGTTCTCTGAGGAATATTTCATTATTCCAGTATCTGCTTTTATTTTTTTCTTTATGATGCTCAGAGGTTGGAGAGAAGATGTTATCCGATAGCAAGCCTGCATTTTAACATGCAGGAGCTTGGATAATGAAATCCACAAAGAGAAAATCTGGGCAATAGGTAAGCGAGACTCAGTTTATGAAGCAGAAGTCATGTTCTTAGGTTGTAGGCATTTGATATGTTATCAAAGGATGAAACAAGAAACTGATCATAGAGTCAGAATTTTAGGCTCAAGAGAAATAAAACACAATGGGAGAAAGTTGCCATTAGCTGCTCATCTGCTACCCAATGCCCTACTGACCCCATCCATTCAGACGTAGAACAGAGTTTCCATCTCCTGAGGAATCAAGGCTACAGACTTTCTCCAGAAGACGCAGTAACGAACGGATATACACGAAAACATCACCTTTCCCGTCGAATAACAATATACCAAAATAAGTCAAAGGATTTAAAAGAAAACATGAGAATGATGGGAAGTTTTGAATCTACGATTGTGCTTGCATAGGTGAATTGACAATAGGCATGACTCAGCAGAAGGACACAAAGCCCAGTCCGAGCCGCTTCTGCTTCCGCTTCCGGAGAGGAGTGGAAGCCAAGGGCAGCACTGTAGCCGATTCTTCCAGAGTTTAAGGGTTCCAAAGCTCGAGCTTCTAGAGAAGGGGAGTTGACCCAGGCCCTCTAAGAGGGTGAACTGCACAACAGGTAGATGTGGGCGTGTCACATGCAGGGCTTCCCAGGTAACAGATAACCATGATGGCCTCGACTTTTTCCCAATGTCAGACCCCCTATTCTCCGTGCTGGGAATGGCTGGGAGAAAGACAGGCAATGTCTAGAGCGCTGACCAGGAAGACAGAAAGCAGAATCAAGGGCGGCAGGAGGCAAGGAAGACGGGAAACACCTTGGTTGTTGAATTGTCAAGACACGGAATCAGTTTTGATAAGCAGGAGAAGCGGAGATTAAAGACATCTTACTGTGGGTGACTGTGAGAAGATGCTGCTGTTGGGACAGGTTTGTGGGGAGGAACAGCTAGCTTGGGGCAAGTTGATGAAGTGCTGGCTTTTAGACATGACATGGTGGATATTCAGGTTTGTATGGGTGACAGATTTGTAAGTTACATGTCCCAAGTTAGGGATTTAAGATTAACGCTTGGGACATGCGTTTGAGTCCACCTCATTCAAAATCTCTGTGGGAGAGAATGGCATGGTGGGGTCCCAAGTCAGGAGGTAAGAGAAGGGATTACTATAAACAACCATCTGGTGTGGTTTCCGGCTGCTTGGCCCAACAACATGAAACAGAGGTCACAACAGATGGTGATCTGTTGGTGTTGCTGTGGACATAAAAATGAACAAATTTATTTTCCTTCGTCTATAATGATATTAAAAGGAATAATATCATCTGGAACATCACTGCTCTCTACGTTTTTACTTTGCAAAGTTAGATGCTGTTTCTCAAGACAACAGTTACAGTAGGAATTATAGTGTCCAGTGATATTTTTAGAGATAACGAACATTCTACCCTTACACATAAAGAAAGGAAACCCATATAATCCCTGAAATTTGGATTCTGTAAAAATCTTTGACAGACCTTCTCCAAAATACTACGTTCTTACAAGAAAAGCAAACTTGTGCACATATGCAAATAAAATAGCCTCAATGCTTCAGCAGGCAAGACATTATGTGTGGCTATGGTCATCTGCAAAGCTCCGAGAAGCAGAAAAATGTACAGTCTATGAAGACTTCCCTCATCCTCCTCCCCGTTACCTGTTCTCTGACGTTCTACTCTGTGTTCTGAACATGCCTTCCTTTCCAGAAGTTTCCAAATGTTGGCAGTATTGACATTTGAGGATGTAATAGACATTCTGAGAGGCCATCTTGTAGATTGTGGGACATTTTGCATGATCCCCAATCCCTGTCTTCTGAATGCCAGTAACACTGTCTTTCCTCCATGCCCTGTGCCAACTAAAGTGTCTGTACACATTATCAACTGTCCCAGTGGAGGCTGCTTTCTACCATTAAGGAATGGCTGCCTTAACAATGAATAGCCTGTGGGCTGCTTCTTGTCTCTGTGCAGAAAGGAACAGAGAAGGAACACATGGTCAAAGCACTGATGCCTATGGGAGTATTCATATAGGAATATAGTGGAGAAGGTAAGAGCAGGAAGATCCACACTGGCTGTGGAGAACAAGGGGACACCACACATCTTGCTATGGGTTGAGGCAGGGGCATTGGCATTTGTAGACAATTCTGTCCTGTGTGGGGGCATAATGACTACATTTATACTACCTCAGCTTCCCCCTGGGTGGGACTGGTGAGGATTTCTTGGCTTACTTACATGTCTCTTTCACTGTGACAAGAGGAGTACATTTCATGAAGGATGAACTCTGAGTGGTAAACTTGGCCATTTCTTGGAGGAGATTTGTTTTTGTTTTTGTTTTTTCAAGACAGAGTTTCTCTGTGTAGCTTTGCACCTTTCCTGGAACTCACTCTGTAGCCCAGGTTGGCCTCGAACTCACGGAGATTCACCTGCCTCTGCCTCCCAAGTATTGGGATTAAAGGTGTGTGCCACCACCGCCCAGCATCTTAGAGGAGATTTGAAGCTGAGAGTTGAGGATGAGCTAAGAGTATGATGTATCACAAATCTTAAAAGGTCTTATTAATAAAAACAAACCTAGAGCTAGGCATTAGGGTAAATGTTGAAAGATCAGAGAAACAGAAGAGACCACAGCCAATCTCATCTGGCTAATTCCTCAGCTGATCCTGTTTCCTCTAACTGGAAGCCTCTGTGTCCTCATTCCAAATGGATCTCAGCTGAACTGCTGCTCAAAAGTCTAAAAGCTTAACCAGCCTAGCTCCTGGTCCTCACAATTTATATACCTTTCTGCTTCCTGCCATCACTTCCTGGGATTAAAGGTGTGTGCCACCATGTCTGGCTCAGTTTCCAGTGTGGCTTTGAACTCACAGAGATCCAGATGGATCCCTGCCTCCAGAATGTTAGGATTAAAGGTGTGTGTACCACCATTTTCTGACCTCTATGTCTATCTAGTGGCTGTTCTGTTCTCTGAGCCCAGATAAGTTTATTAAGATGCACAATATATTGGGGGACACAATATATCATCACAGTATGAGTTGCTTTTTTTTTTTTTTTCTCTTTTGTGCTTAGTAACACAGGAGAGGACAGAGATAACTTGAAGAAGCTACTGTGAGGTGAAAAAGAACCAGAATGCGAGGATTTGGGAATTCTTTGCCTATTCATACTGAGAAAGATGAGGAAGTATGTTCTGGAAAGAACACAAAGGATATGCCCAGATAACTGTGTGATAAGGAAATAATGACTGTAACTCACAGATACAATCAATATCTCAGTACCACTTTCTTAATGTCAGTGGACCCAGTAACAGCCTATAGGATAGGCAACATTCTGGTGAACTACAGGTTAGTGATGTGACCATTAATGATGCTGAAGGACAGAAAACAGAGAAAAGAAGAGGATTCATTTTTGAAGCATCAAACCCAACGGAGTTTGCTTTGGCTTTGAATTTGCTTAAGGTACATTTGTTCTTTCTGATCCTCCTTTTTAAAATGGGAGTGTCTACATTGTCACCCTTTGTGTAGCAAACAGTCTGTCTGATTTTATGGGTTTACAACTGAAGTGGAATTTTGTGTCAGGTAGAATCATGCCTCGATGCTACCATATTTTAGATGGTAGTTCCTTACATGATACATTGGACTTAGCTTTGATTTGGGCATGTGTTGAGAATTCTGTGGCTGTTAGAATATGGTGAATAGGTTTTGTAAACAAGAAGATAATGAGGTTTTTTGGGGGGTGGGCACTAGAAGGCAAACTGTTATGTGTGGAATTACGACCGTGCTCAAATACACGTGCTGAAGTCGAATCCAGGCCACCTCAGAACCTAATGTTCTTTGATTTAGGTCTTGAAAGAGAAAACTAAGGCAGAAGAAGGTGATATTCTGGACTGTAGTCCAATGCCACATGTGTCCTTAGAAGAGGAGATTAGGATGCAGACCACACCTGGATTGGCAGTGATGACGTGAGGGCAATGAGAAGTAAAACAGTCCAAACACAGCAAAGAAACCTCAGGAGATCAAGCCTGCCAATGCCCAGGTCTTGGACTTGTATTGTCTAGAACAATGTGCTAATGTATTTCATTTACTTTAGCTGTCGTGTGTGTGTGTGTGTGTGTGTGTGTGTGTGTGTGTGTGTGTGTGATGCCTGCCTGCAGGCAGACATGGTGCTGGAGAGGTAGCTGGGAGTTCTACATGCAACAGGAAGGGGACTGAGACTCTGGATATGGCTTGAGCATACATGAGACCTCAAAACCCATCCCCACAGTGACACACTTTCTCCAATAAGACCACACCTACTCCAACAAGGCCACACACCCTAGTAGTGCCATTCCTCTTGGGGGTCATTTTCTTTTAAACCACTGTACATGTATAATAGCAAACTACCATTTGAAATAACCACCGGATCTGACTTATCAGAACAATGCATAGCTTGTTCTGAATATGGGGCTTCACATGATCATCTAGGCCCTAAGATACTATTGATATCCAACTTTTTCATAAAATCAGCCCATTAGCATTCTTTCCTGAAATCTCAGCATACAGAGAAGTTGTGTACAGAAGAGAAGGCCAACTCAGAGTTTGCTTTAGAAATGGCAGCTGGTCCTTCCATCAGTAAACATGCCGACACCTTGATATTGATGTTGTCAGGCATCTGCTCATTATGTCATTGATATCTCATGGCCTGATTAACCATGAAAAGATTTAAATGAGTTCCAGACTCCAATTAATGAGAATATAGCATTTTAAAGTCTTTACTTAGAAAAAAAAAAAGAGAGAGAGACAACATCCAAGGATCGGAAAGCAAGCAGTAAGCTTAGCTACTGTTCAGACAAGTATTCATGTGGATGAAGAACTTACTGGCAGCTTCCTAGAGGGAAAGTGCTAGGAACTGGTATGGCTGAGAAGGGGTGGATGGCTTTGACTGTGAATCAGGTTTTGACCCTTTCTGGCTGGCTAACATCAAAACATTTTGCGAGTCTTCATTTCGTTGGTTAAAGCAAGCTCTCTGATTATTCATCTATAAAATTAATCCATTTTGGTGCTCCTTAGCATGGAGACGGCAGGGTTTGTTTAAGGTTTGAGGCAGAGTTCACAGTGGTTTATCATTGTCAGCTGACTAGAACCAGCTTGTATAGGTGCTGTTTCTTTCACTGGCAATTGTTGCTCTGAGTGTAATGCTCATTTCTTAAGTTCACTAACCCGGCAAGTGAGGAATGTGTGCTCATTTTTTACAGTGTCCTTCAGTTTTGTGCCACAGATTAAGTACTTTTCTACATTCAATACAGATAGAATCACGTGTGATTTTTATTTGTGTGTGTGTGTGTGTGTGTGTGTGTGTGTGTGTGTGTGTGTGTGCAAATGCTCACCGTGGCCAGAAGAGGGCATCAGATCCTCTGGAGCTGGAGTTACAGGCAGTAGTGAACTGCTTGACATGGGTGTTGGGAACTGAACACAGGTCCTCTGGATAGCAGTAAGGGCTCTTAAGTTCTGATCCATCTCCCCAACCTCCATATATGATTTTTGTTCACTTAGATTAATGTTTGGAAGTTCAACCACAGTGTAGCTAGTATATCACATTCTTCTTACTGACAAAAAGGCATTGAAGTATATAGTGCGTTTGGTCTTATATCCATGTAAGGAAGATGCATTCATTTTTCTAGTCTTCAGCCAAGTACATGCTAGATATATGGTTGGCACTCAGTAAGTGCCAATCAACAGAATCTATTCATATAGGAGTGACAGATCACATAAAGCAAGCAAGTCCATAGCAGACCAGGACAGATCTGCAATCACCACACATATCAAGTGCAATTGGAGGACCAGCTGAAGAAGGAGCTTCTATTTCTGCCTGGGAGACCTGGAAAGTGTTTCTGTAGGAAATATACATTTTGGTGTAAAGACGAAAAAGACTTTGAATTTGGTTGTATTTTTCTGTGCCAGTGATGCCTTTTTTATGACTCTAGAGAAACAAATTAGAATCAAGGCTGAGGACTGATTTGGGGTGAGTAGAGATGGGTGGAGGGGTTGCAGTATGGAGGCGGCATTCTGTGAGGTTATAAGCAAGGATATAAATGTGGGTCCAGGCCAGATTGGATTTCAGCCAAACAGCTTGGACCATAGTAATCCTCGGGGCTCAGATGTCACATTTCTGTAGAGCCACCTCTGAAGTACCAGTCAGAAGTAATCCTTGTTGTCTGCTGGGGAGGGGATAAGGCTGTGTGTGTTCCAATAAGCAGCAAACAGAATGCGTTCTGAGGCAGCAGAGCTGCTGGTCTCCCTGTCGGCTTCCTCGCTGGAGAAGTGGCGCATCCTCCTCAAACTCTCATCTCTCACAGGACCCCCCAACACGGGAAGGTACCATCCATCACGGACTGCTGAAATAACGTGAAGAATGAGCATTGCTCTGAGAGAGGCGGTCTTTGTGTGTTCCTTAGATTTGCCAACTGTGTTCTCTCCAACGATGTGATGGCCAAGCCCGTCCATCTGGCTCTGTGCTTCCAGGTCTGGGTTCCCTGAAAGCTGATAATTCCCGTGACAAGAAGCAGAAGCAAAGAGCAACCCCAGGGGCTCTTTGCCTTTTCTTCTTGTCTATATAATACTTGTATACAGTATAATCTCCAATCTTTAGACTAAAAGCCTGTTACACGGTGTCTACTGACTCCTTTACTTCAAAATTTGGAGTTCGCCACAGTTAGGCACCTTGGAGTCTGTTTCCTCTGGTGAGAACTCCCAGGGGAGGTTGACTTTGTTTACCCTGTGGCCCAAGGAGGTCCCCCTCCTTCACTATTCTTCCCCAGCTTTAGGTCTCCCTTTCCCACCAGCGATGTCATACAGAGCATGGTGAGGAGCCTGGGGTGTGCCAGCCGTGTCCTATACGGTGGCGTGATCAAGCAGCCTCAGCCCAGACTTCATTTCATCCTCTACCTGCTTAGGGACAGAATTCTCTTGCTGGCTCTGGCCTGGGTTTGTGGAAAGAGCAGAAGTGACAGGGTCCAACCCCATCAAGGTAAGGGCGCAGCCTGGCGATCTCGGAATAGGAAGACTTATTTATTCATTTGCAAACTGGTGGATTAGGATCATTTATGCCTAGAAAAATCTCCCTTTCACATTTGCTCCCATTCTGTGGTACAACAAGAAGAAACTACAGGGCAGCAACAGAAAGTCAGCAGGTCCTGCCCGGGCAGAACTGTCTGCAGATACAGATGTGCTTTATTGTCAGGAGGCTGAGTTCAGGCAAGATACTGCTTTATAACAGGTGCCTCCTTTGCTATCTTATTTATGCGCATGCATGATCATTTCTGCCTTATCCTGCACAAGCTGCAAGGACTAGAGGCCCCACATTGCTGACAGGTTGTGAGATGTTTTAGGAGTGGCCGGACAGGTTGGTAATGGATGCAGACATTTCAGAACTATATGTTGTAATGGATGACAGCTGATTGTTCTGATGGCTCTTCAGAGGATTTGTCTTCTGAGTTGTCTTGTTTTCCTGGGTCCCTGGGAATCCATGTGCTAGGACACTCCTCTGACATTGGTTGGCAAGTAAGTCAACTTGTAATAATTGGGGAGCTGGCTTGAGTTTGAGTTACCTGTAATAATCGGTGAGCTGGCTTGAGCTTGAGTTACCTTTGTGGCTACATTACTAATGATACCTATGTAATCCTCTGTTTCACTCCTTGACCAAAATGAAGAGGTCCCTTTCCTGGCAAGTGTTCCTTACCTCCCTGAGCCAAACCATCCCCTGCTCCTGGGGTGCTGTGGTGGGCTGATGGTGCACTGGGAACACAGATCCGCCCACCCTGCTTTGCCCACACCTTCTTCAGCCAGCAGACTATTCATTGTCTCAACCTCTTTCAAGCCCTTCATTTGAATTCCTGTCACTAGCTGATTCCAGAAACCTCATTTTTATTTTGCCAACCACATAAAAAAACCCCACTACATTCACTAGAACTCTTTCTTTCTGTACCTGATTCTTTCACTTCTTCTAAAATTACCAATCTAGTGGTTGGAGATCAAGGGGGCATGCTGTGTCTTGAGGATAATGGATACAGATTGTCTTCTCTGGTCAGTGGGGATGTTGGAGTGGAAGGTGAGTATAGCAACCCTGTTTGTGCATTGTTGAGGAGGAAGAAATGAAAAATGAAATGCCCACTTGCATCTAGAATCCAATTGGTTTAACTGGTCTTTTGTTCTAAATAGCTTGAATGGCTGATTGTGATGGAGATGGTGGCTTCCCTGTAGGCTGTTAGAAGTATGCCCACACATCAGAGGTGACCTATCCCTGACTAGCCTTGATTATGGAAAGCAACACACTGTGACTATGCAGCTTCCTTGCTGACATGGCTGAGATGCTTTCATATTGACAGAGATCAGATGTCTCCTCAAGTAGCAGAGACAATAGCAATGGGCAGCTGCATCTGTGTATGTCCAAAAATCATGCCTGACCGAGAGACAAAATGAGAACTTGGATTTTTTTTTTTTTTTAGAAAGGAGATTTTTGTCAATATATTCTAAGTGCTTGTACAAAAGGAATGCTGAGAATCAACCTCACTTGTAAATAAAACTCGAGTATTGGAATGTGGGGACATTGGCAAGGGGAAGGCCATTTCTTCGGGTGTCTCTCTGGTCTGCACAATAAACTTTTCTCTCAGAAAGTGTTGGACAATAAGCATTCTAAGTAGCAATTGAAATTCACATCTCACCAGAATGATAGATTCTAGAGGCTGAGAGCTGGCTCAGCTAGTGAACTGCAAAGAAAAAATTTACATACTCAGAATTAGCATTTCATTCATGCATCTGTGGCCAAAACTATTAATCAACAGACTGCATTTATTAAGTACCTGGGTTTTATTTTTTCGTAGAAGGCTTGCTTCTTCCCTGACTTACAGCATAAATCAAGGCAGTCAGTCACACTGGCCACCTTTCCTGTCATTTCCATAGTATTAGCATCACTCCGGATCATTGCGACTATGATGCAGTTTATCCTTGCCTTGGTGAGGATTGTTTTTTTTTTTTTTGTTTTTTGTTTTTTTTTGTTTTGTTTTTTTTTTTTTTGTCTTGGAGGAAAGCAAAAATAGAAGGAAAAAAATAGACAGGAGATGAGGTTCAGTCACAGAGTGCTTTCCTAGTATGCAGGAAGCCCTAGGGTCAATCCCCAGCACTACAAACAACCAACAAAGATTCCCCCAACAACAGCAGTAACAGCAAATAGCACTTCTGCTGTGCACACAACAGGATTTTGACTTTTCTTATTATTGGTAGTGGAGAGTTTTGGCCTTGTCAATCACCCCTATGGGGAGCTCCCCTCCTCATCCTGTTGGAGTAGGTGGAGACTGTAGACATGCTGACTGACGGGTTGCATAGAGCACCTAACACTATGGTGGGGATGTGGAATGGAGAAAGGTTGGTGCCATTAAGTGCAGGCTCCCTTCCACCAGCAAAGCATGCATTTATTTCTATCTCATGCATCATTCAACAAGCATATTGTGAACACTGCTATCTGTCAAGCACTGCTAGTCAGAACTGGGTGCATTCATCCATTTGTTTAGCAAATATTTGCTTAACATCTATAAGCTCAAGGATGAATAAGGCAGAGTCCCGGCTTGATGTGAACCTAGTTGATGCTCCCTTGAGAGGAGAAACTCTTTCCTTGCTTAGCAATCTTC
This sequence comes from Onychomys torridus, assembly GCF_903995425.1. Lineage (NCBI taxonomy): Eukaryota > Metazoa > Chordata > Mammalia > Rodentia > Cricetidae > Onychomys > Onychomys torridus. Next base: position 59,044,150 of record NC_050459.1, on the reverse strand, counting down.
CCAGAGCTCTGCTTGCTGTACTTGAATTATGTGTGAACTGCATATACTTATGAAGCCCCTTGAAGACTGTATGTATATGCTCAGCAGGCAAAGTCATTCTACCCTTCCTATACCCCATGTTTTAAAGCTTATATGTAGGCATTTTGTCATCTCCACCAATTTTGGTGGTTAAGATAGTCATCCATTCCAGCTCGAACCTCCCGCTCCTCTAAGCTATCAAGCCCTGTTCCTTGCCCTCCATTATGCCCCCTTTACCCCCAGTTTGCTCATGTAGGTCTCATCCATTTCTCCATCGCTGGGCAATCCATGCACTCTTCCTAGGGTCTCCTTACTAACTAGCCTCCCTGGATCTGTGGGTTGCCATCTTGTTATTCCTTGCTTTACATCTAGTATCCACTTATGAGTGAGTACATGCCATGTTTGTCTTTCTGAATCTGGGTTACCTCACTCAGAGTGATATTTTCTAGTTCCATCCATTTGCCTGCAAACCTCATGATGTCATTGTTTTTCTCAGCTGAATAGTACTTCATTGTGTGTATGTACCACATTTTCTTTATCCATTCTTCAATTGAGGGGCATCTAGGAACAGAGTGGGAGAGCAAGGAAAGAGATACCATGATAAAATGAAGACACCATAAGAATATGGAGAAGCAGAGTGCTAGGGAGGTTCCCAGGAATCCATAAGGATAACTCCATAGACTACTGGCAATAGTCGAGAGGGTGCCTGAGCTGACCTACTCTGGTGACTGGATGGCTGAATACCCTAAATGTCATCATAGAAGCCTCATCCAGTGACTGATGGAAGCAGATGCAGAGATCCATGGCCATGTCCCAGGTGGAGCTCCAGGAGTCCAATCCATGAGAGAGAGGAGGGATTCTGTGAGATATTGAGACCATGGTTGGAAAAAGCACAGGGACAAATAGCCAAACTAGTGGAAACACATGAACTATGAACCAATAGCTGAGGAGTCCCCAACTGGATCAGGCCCTCTGGATAAGTGAGACAGTTGATTAGCTTCAACTGTTTGGGAGGCACCCAGGCAGTAGGACTGGGACCTGTCCTTAGTGCATGAGCTAGCTGGGACTTATGCAGGGACACTTTGCTCAGCCTAGGTGAAGGGAGGAGGCATCTGGACCTGCTTCAACTGAATCTACCAGGCTGAGCTGAATCCCCAGGGGAGTGCTTGCCCTGGAGGAGATGGGAATGGGGAATGGATTGAGGGGAGGAGGGGTTGTGAGGAGGGAGGACAGGGGAATTTGTGGCTGATATGTAAAATTAAATTAATTTAATTATAAAATTAAAAAAAATAAAAGCCTCACAGGATAAGGCCTGTGTAGTTTGAATAAGTGGTGGGAAAAGAAAGAAAGAAAAGTAAAGAAAAAAAAGGAAAAAAAAAGAAAATAGAGAAAAAAGATAGTCCTCCAGAATCTTCTATGCAGCTCAGTGGTTTGGGCTAGTGTCCCATTAGTTAGTGCTACAATAAGATTAAGCTACCAAGTTAGATCCTGTGGAAGAAGAAAGAGATAAAAAAGAACAACAACAGCAACAACGACAACAGAAAAAAACCCCACAGATTCAATGCCCCATTCGGGAATTTACCCCCTTCAATGTAGATCTGGACTATGTTGAATTTTTTGCAAAGCACTTTCAGGATAAGTTCAAAATGTGAAAAGAACTACATAATTTAGAAGGTAGCACGGTGACAGTATAGTACTAATGACTCAAGGACAACTATCAGAGCCAGTCTGAAAAACACCCAGAAGCACAGCAGCTGAGTGATGGACAGGCAGAGCCATTGGGTGTTACAGGGGTCCCAGAACAGAAGAAACTCTGGTTTTGTGAGGACTTAAAGACAGATCTTTTTCAGGCCATAATCCCTACCCAAAAGCAAAATGGCAGCCCCGAGAGAAGTTCACAGGCTCCTTTTATACAGTTAAATGAATTCTAAAGGAAGTGAGGTCATTCTATTCAGGATTGTCTTATACTAGTGACAGTCATATTAGTATGTTCCTGATTGGTTAGGGCTAGCAGACGTTGGCTAAGGGTATAGTTTTAATATTTGGGGGCAAGTCTGGACAAGTCCCTGGCTCTGTCCTTATTTGTTTATTGCCTTGGCATACTGTTGGGGCTGGCAGGCTTGGTATGTGTAGTTCCCCTCATCTTTACTGTGTGTGGGGATGGGGGGATGATTGATTGATTGCTCTTTGTTTGTGGTTCTTTAAGAAATTACTTACTCAGTCTCAGGAAACTGAAACTGAGGCCTGATCTCTAACAGAAGACTGAGCAGCCTGTTATGGCATCTACTTGGCCCTCTCATTCCCCCCTTGAGTAGTGTATCGTCTCAAATCCTGGAGGTGTTTCTTCTTGATTTACAGGCTTGTATTGTTGCCTTAAAACCATGAGTTGGACTGTGGAGATATATCCTTTGAGAAGCCCGACCAAGGCATTAATTATACATGGTCCATAGGTCAGAGCCAACAGTAAGAGGACTAAGGACCCAGCTAAGGCTGATGGGAGGTAGTTAACCATGATGACAAGTTAAAGGGATTCGTGCTATCCTTCATTTTGTTGTCTTTCTTGTTGTTTGTCTTGCAACCTCTTTCTAAGCAGGGCCATGGAGTTCTTAGTAACCCCAGAATAATTAACACAAAACGAGCGTTGCTCTCCTAAGGCCTTGCCTAGGCCCCCTTGTTGAAGGAACAATAGGACAAGGCCTCTTCTATTTTGGAGAATGACTTCAGCTAGAGAGGAGAGTGGTTCTTCTAAATGTTCAACAGATTTTAGTAGGGCAGCAACATTGGCATCTGTTGCCATTCTCAAGGCTCTGTAGTCCTGATCTTGAAATACCAAGGCTGAAGTTCTGGTACCTATGGCCTCAGCCAAGCCGATACTCAGGAGAGTGGATACCAAGATGGCTGTGATGATTTCTAGTTTTTCCCATCCTGGTGATGTTTCTAACAGGTAAAAGCTTTTATTATCAGGGTAGTAGACTATTCTGGGGTCCAAATGGATAGCACAGAAATCTTTGATTTGATTTAAAACCTGAATGTTAACACAGGGGGTCAAGCCAGAGGCAAATGCCCAGGTATTGTCTGTCCAGTGGGATCACAAAATCTGGGTGAGAGTACAAATAGTCATGTGGAGGTTGGTCTAACAGGGACCATTTCCTGTTACTAACGACAGAGTGAACCTCCCTGTATTCGGTTGTTGCCATCTGCATGTTTGTGTGTCATGGGTTTGGTCCAGGGGCTGATATTGGGATTTTAGCATCACCAGCTTAGTGGCACTCAGACAGGAATTATCATTTAGTGAGGACATCAGTGATGCAAGAGCTAATAGCAATTAGCAGAAACAGAAGGGCCAAAGGCCCTGTGATGGTTGACAGAGTTTCTTATCTCGAAGGAACCTGGTTGTTGTTGTCAGGGCTCTAGAAAGCCTGAATGTTAGTCAAAGGCAAAGAGGGAATTTAGAAAGATCTGGTTCACTGACCATCTGAAAAGACAGCATTTACATCAACTGGATTGGTCCATATCAGCTTTCAGCAAGTTCAGGGTTCACAGTCATTTGGAGCAGGCTGTAGTCAGCAACTGATGCTTGGATGTGTCTGTCAGCCAAGTGGAAATCTGCGGAGAAAGATATAGACTATGGACAGAAGTTACAACTTAGGAACTTACAAACCTTATAGTAAACACACAAAGGAATTCACAGAGGTGGTCTGGCAGGGCCAGGACAGTGACACCCCAGGAGGAACTCCCAATGGGAGCTCTCCATCGCTGGTAATTAGGCGCTGATGGGTGCCTCCTATGGGCAGACAATCCCAGAAGGCACTCATTTATACTCCTCATAAATCCCAGTGGAAGATAGCCCATGTCATCAATAACCACAGGCCTACTAAACACTCTTACTGGTTTTTTTCTTCCCTGTCCCTAGCCTGCCTATCAGTATCATTTCCCAAACTACCATGTCCAAGTCTCTATATGTTACTATATCTACCCCCTATTTCCCCCAGTAAGCTTAGTTTCTTGGCTGGCATCCCAAATCCCACTCCCTGCTTTCCACTGAAGCAGAAGGTGGTTTGGGTCCCAGGGCACTAATCTCTGCAAAACAATGCCTCACTCTGTCACTACGCCTGTTTACTTGCATAACCTTTTAGTCATTCTGTTTGTGATCAAACTCATTTTTGTGACTTGGTGTCTGGGATAGCTTGCTATCTCCTTGGTTTGTGGATGGAAATGTCCTCACACTAGGGGTGTCATTTGACAAGTCACTCATCCTATTAGCTCCCACTGAATTGGAACCTCCTAATTAGAAAATAGTTGTGGCATTATCTTTACCACCCAAAAAGAATGTGACAGGGCACATGCGGTGAATCCTGAAGCCCAGCAGGAGTTGGAGTGACAGCCATGGAAACAACCCCCAGAGATTAAGAGTCAGTTCTAATCAAGGAATGACCACATGGACCCAACTGGACTTCAGAACTATTATGGGCTGGTGGGTAACAGATGCTCCTGGGTTGGTTCTTGTATGAATGAAAGTGTATGTGGTAGTTACGCTTGTTTTATTATTGTATTTTGGGTGTTTGGAGGGAAAGTAATTTGTGCCAATAGGTGACAAGGTCTGAGGTCAAGAATAATGGCACTTAAGGTTTGAACTGACATTACCACATTGGAGAAGTCTCCTTCTCTCCTTTACCTGGTGATGAGATCCTGGCCTTCCAACCTGAGTCTCCAGCCATAATGCAAGGGAAGGGACATTTTAGAGCTTGAAATGAACAAAAAATATCTTGCATATAAAAGGAATGTAAATTGTTTTTCTGAGTAGATGATTATGGCAGGTTATCCCAAATATGATCTGAAAAATGAAGAATCTAGAACCTTCTACTTGCACATCTAGAATCTGAAACAGCTTATGGACGTAAATCCAACAAGAATGTAACAGAGAAGGTACATTGTGATTTTGAAGCTAGGTTGTAAAAGGTGTCCAAACTCTTCATGGGCAAAGAATGGAGGCAGCGGGGAATCCTAGGTGCTTTAAATATTTTGATTTTCCAAATAAGAATAGATTAGGTTCTTCTATAAAATAAGTAATGAAATGGTTTTCTGGGATGTGAGCTTTATCACAAATTAAAGCTAAAATTGTAAGTGTTAGAGAGATGGTTCAGTGCTTAAGAGTATGTACTGCTCTTTGAGACAACCCAGGTTCAGTTACCAGCACCCACACTGGCAGCTCACAACTGATTGTAACTCCAGATTGAGGGAATCTGATATCTTCTTCTGCCTCTATGAGCTTCTGAGCCCATGTGCAAATACCACATAAAGACAAATATAACATAATTAAAAATAAAAAATAAAAAATTATCAATTACAAAACAGGATAGAAAAGTAGAAGGTGTAATAGTTGAGGAAAAGAGGAGAGCAGGAGTGGGCAGAAGAAAAGAGAGAGCCGTTGGGATAGGTGCAGTACAGTATACATTGATGACATAGTCCAAGATAATTAAAAATGTGATTTATTTTCCACATTGTAGGTAGAAGCCTCACACCCAGAATCTAGAGTTTCCCTGCAAGAAAATCCAACCAGCCTGGGGCCAACATGGAGTGAGGACCCACACTAGTCTCATCCAGTTCCACTAATGTCTCTACAGATGCTTGCAGACAATTAACAGCTCACTCTTACCACAGAAATCCTCTGCCTACAAAAAGCTACTAGGGCACAAAAGTGATGTTCTTTGTGTTCTTTGAAATTTCAGACTCAAATTAAAAAAAAAAATGTGTGAGGGAAAACAATAGTTGTTTCAAGATACCAAATTCCAGGGCAACTTGTTAAGGATCAGAAGTAACTGGATTCAGAATCATTCATCTGTTTGATCACTCATTTACTTGTTAAAGTTTTATTTTATTGTAAAATGATAATAATTGTGCACATTTATTGGGCAAAGGTACTATTGTATTAAATAGACGTTGTGGAGTTATTAAATCAAACTAATACACATCTTCATCTCAAATATGTATCATTTCTTTGTGATAAAAAGATTTAAAATATCTTCTAGCTATTTAGAAATATATAATACAAGGTAGGTATGGTGATTTGAATAAAAATGACCCCCATAGGCTCACAGAGAGTGCCACTACTAGGAGGTGTGGCCTTGTTGGGGGTGTGGCCACATTGTAGAAGGTGTGGCCTTGTTGGAGAAGATGTGTCATTGGGTGAGGGCTTTGAGCTTCCAATGCTCAAGCCAGGCCCAGTGTCTATCTATCTTCCTGCTGCCTGCTGATCCAGATGTAGAACCCTCAGCTACTTCTCCAGCACCATGTCTGCCTGCATAATGTCATGATCCTGCCATGATGATAACAGACCTCTGAACTTGTAAGCCATCCCCAGTGATATGTTTTTCTTATTAAGAGTTGCTGTGGCCACAGTGTCTCTTCACAGCACTAGAAACCCTAACTAAGACAGTAGGCTAACTGCAGCTCTTCACCTTTCTCTCCTCTCCTCCAAATCCAGTCCCCAGTCTTATCCCCAGTTCTGTAGCAGAACACTTGCTGCAGTCACCCCTTACTCTTGACCCCAATGGGTCACTTAAACATCCTCCCCTGAACTTCCAGTACCCAGCCCATCCCATTATCCCAGCCTCCAACAGCAACAGGCATTCTTTGGGAATCCTTAGGCCAGTCCTGCCAGGGAAGCAGGGAGGCTAACTGCAGATCCTCACCTTTCTCTCCTCTCCCTCAAATCCATTTCTAGTTTGGTCACAGCTTTGCAGCAAACCGCCTACTGCTTCCTCCCTTTCCTCCCTGCCCCCACCACATATCATCTTCTCCAAACTTCTTTCCCTTGACTCATCCCTTTATTACAGGACATATGACCCAAACACAAAAGAATATACTTCCTTTCAGTACCTCATGGAACTTTCTCCAAAACTGACCACATACTCAGAAACAAAGCAAGCCTCAACAGATACAAGAAAATTGAAACACCACCCTACATCCTATCTGACTGCCATGGATTAAAGCTATATACCAACAACAGAAACCACAGAAAGCCTACTCATGGAAATGGAATGACTAATACTGAATGAAAACTGGGTCAATACAGAAATTAAGCAAGCAACTAAAGAGTTTCTAGAATCAAATGAAAATTAATACAAAATATACCCAAACTTATGGGACACAACGAAAGGGATTCCAAGAGACAAGTTTGTAGCACTAAATGCCTACAAAAATAAAACTGGAGAGATCTCATATTTGTAACTTAAGACCATGCCTCAAAACTCTAGAACATAAATGAAGAAATCACACCCAAAAGGAGTAGGTGGTAAGAAATAACCAAACTCAGGGCTGAAATCAGTAAAATGGGAACAAAGAAAAATACAAAGAATCAATAGAACAAAGAATTTGGTTTTTGAAAAATCAATAAGATTAACAAACCCTTATAAAATGCCAGGAGAAATGTCTGAACTAACAAAAGTAGAGATGAAAGAGGGACATAACAGCAAACACAGAGGAAGTCCATAAAAATTCTATCATAAAACTCCTACAACTGATAAACATTTTCAGCAAAGCATCTGGATACAAAATTAGCTCACAAAAATCAGTAGCACTCCTATATACAAATGACAAACAGACTGAGAAAGAAATCAGGGAAAACAACATCTTTCACAATAGCCTCAAATAATATAAAACATCTTGGGGTAACTCTAACCAAACGTAAAAGACTTGTATGACTTTAAGACACTTAAAAAGAAATTGAAGAAGACATCAGAAGATGGGAAACTTTCCCATGCTCATGGATAAGTAGGATTAATATTCTAAAAATGACCACCCTACCATGACTATTGTATAGATTCAATGCAATCCCCATGAAAACAAAATTCTTCACAGAGCTTGTGATAATTTTCACCTTCATATGGAAACACACACACAAAGAGAATAGTTAAAACAATCATATTGCTAAAGGTATCACTATCCCCAATTTCGAGTTATACTACAGAGCTATAGTGACAAAAACAGCATGGTAATGGCACAAAAACAAACACCTTGAGCAATGGAATTTAACTGAAAATTCAGGTGTCAAACATACCTACTGACTCCTGATTTTTTATAAAGAAGCCAGAAATACACACTGGAAAAAAGAAAGCATCTTCAACAAATAGTGCAGGTTAAACTGGATGTTAGCATGTAGAAGAATGCAAACAGATCCATACTTAACATCCTCCACAAAACTCAACTTCAAATGGATCTCAACAAACAACTAGATATACCTGATAGAAGAGAAAGTGGGGAACAGGCTTGAATACATTGACATGGGAAAAGACTTTCTGAACTCAGGCACTAAGATCAACATTTAATAAATGGGACCTCATGAAACTGAAAAGCTTCTATAAGGCAAAGGACACTGTCAATAAGACAAAGCAGTAGCCTATAGAATGGGAAATTTTATTTTAAACCAACTCTACATCTGATAGAGGACTAATATCCAAATATATATAATAAATGCTAAAAAACTAGATATCAAGAAAACAAATAATCCAATTAAAAGTAGGGTACAGATCTAAACAGAAAATTCTCAACAGGGAAAACTGATATGGCTGAGAAAAACTTAAAGAAATGTTTAGCATCTTTAGCCATCAGGAAAAGGCAATTCAAAACTGCTTTGAGATTTCATCTTATGCCTGTCAGAATGGCTAAGATCAATAACAGATGTGACAGCTCATGCTGGTGAGGAAGTGGAGCAAGGGGAACACTCATCCATTGCTGGTGGAAGCACAAACTTGTACACCACTATGGCAATAAGTGTGATGGTTCAGGAAGATGGGAAATGACCTACCTGAAGACCCAGCTATTCCACTCCTGGCCATATATCCAAACAATACTTCATCCTACCACAGAGATACTTGGTTAGCAATGCTGCTCTATTCATAATAGCCAGACATTGGAAACAACATAGAAATCTCAGATGAATAGATCTAGAAAATGTGGTAGATTTACACAATGGAATATTACTCAGCCATTTAAAAAATGAAATCATAAAATTTACATGCAAGTGGATGGAACTAGAAAAAAATTATCCTGAGATAGGCCCAGACCCAGAAAGACAAATACGTTATATTCGCTTACCTGTGGATATTATCTGTTAAGTTAATGATAATCATCCTATAAACTGTAGAACCACAGAAGTTAGGTATAAAGTAAGAGAGTAGTGGGGGGCAGATCTCACCAGATAGGAGATATGGAATAGATAGTTATGAATGTGGGGGAGCTGGAAAGTGAGGATCAAGTGAGGAGAGGGAGAGGAGAGGGGTATGAAGGAGGGAATATGGGAAGCAAAAGCTAAACTTAAGAGCCATTTGAGTGGTAGTGTGGACACTTAATACAGTAGAAGCTTCCTGAAAACATATACACATATAAAGTTGATCTAAATGAAATTGCCTAGTTATGGGGGAGACAAACATCCAACTGGACATCTCTTCATCTCTTGTCACCAAATGAAGATTCCAGTACTGGGACTGTGTTATATATAATTGAGTTTTTGGCCAGAGGGGTCCTGTGGGAATCCCAAAACAACCCAGGCTACTTCCAAGGCTAGAAGTTGTTCTCCACAAACAGATGGCAAGGCCCCATTGCTGAAGATAACACTGCACAACTCATTGAACATGGAAAAGTTAATCTGGTGCCCACATAGAGCCTTCATCCCTATGTGCTAGTCTTTGGTACAGGAAGGTACTTTGCATGCTACCAAAGGAGAAATGTAAACAACAATTCAGCCAAAAATCCTTTGATCTACAATGATGTCCTCCCTGCAAGGTATGCTAGTACAATTGTGGCACAAAGCTTGGGGGAATAACCAGTCAATATGATTTGACTTAAGGCCTACTCCATGAGATGGAACCTGTGCCTGACAATGCTTGAGTGATCAAGAACCTGAGATTAGATATCCCAGGGACCTATGGCAAAACTGTAGTTGAAAGTTTTCCTGTGTTCTGCCCCATGTGCAGCTGCTCAGACACAAGTAAACATACAGAGGCTTATATTAATTAAAACTACTTGGCCATTAGCTCAGGCTTACTACTGACTAGTTCTTACACTTAAACTCAGCCCATTTCTGTTAATCTATATGTTGCCATGTGTTCTGTGGCTTTATCTGTGTACCATTACATGCTGCTCCCTGGACGGTGGGCTGGCACGTCTCTTCATTCAGCCTTCCTCTTCCCAGAATTCCTCTCGTCTGCTTATCCCACATATACTTCCTGACTGGCTACTGGCCAATCAGTATTTTATTAAACTAGTGTACAAGGGCATTTTCCCACAGCACAAAACCAAATACTACAGTTGTAAAAGAAACAAACCAAAACAAACAATAATGTAGTACTTTTAATGACGTTCTGTACCCATAGATCAGTGCCTTGCTCAGGCATCATCAAATAGCCTTCCTCCTACAGTAGATGGGAACAAATACAGAGACTCACAACAATACATTATGCACAGAGTGAGGGACCTTGGAACACTCAGCCCTGAATGAGATGTGTCCATCAAATCCTTCCCCTCAAGGATCAGGGTGCCCTGCAGAAGAGAAGGTTGAGGAGTGTACGAGCCAGAAATGATGAGAGATACCAAAAGAACAAGGCCTTCTAAACCAACAGGATTGGTACACATATGAACTCACAAAGACTGTGACAGTATGCACAGGACCTGCACAGTCCTGCACCAGCTGGGGTCCTAGAGCTAATAGGAGAAGTGAACATATGCCTCAAGCCCTAACCTAGAAGACATTTCCAAATAGTAACCACTTGCCAATGAATATTTAGTTTCATCAGTGTGATCTCCCTGGGGAAACAAACTACTCTTAATTTGTTGCATGCCCAGCAGTAGAGGGCCACTAGAAAATGAACTCAACAGCATCTTTGAAGGTTCTTTTTCTCATAATATCATGTCAGTGCTTTTCTTTTGTCATTTTTTTTCTTAATTTTTACATTTTTATTCTTTCTTTTACTTCTCTCCTTTTACTGTAGAGGTCAGTTTAGTGTTTTTATGGGAGTCATTAGAGTGGAAATGTGTGAATCTCTTATGTCTTTTCTTGGGATCTCTATGTTTGTTTTGTCCTGTTCTTCTTAGTTTTTGTTTTCTCTTGTTGTTATATTGCATTATATTTTGTTATTATCTGTAAGATGCCTGTTGGTTCTCTAATGAGACAGAAAGGGGTAGATATAGATGGGAGCAGAGATTGGGAGGACCTGGGAGGAATAGAGGTAAGAGAAACCCTACCAGGTTATATTATGTGAGAAAAAATTCTGTTTTAAATAAAAGGGAAAAGAGAAATTACAGCACAATGTTATTAGCTATGATCACCACTCTATGCAATAGTTCCCCATCACCAGAGTCTATTTTTCTTCTCTGAAACTTTGATGATTGGTATCCCATCTCTCCTGACTCTCAGCACCTGAAAATTAGCATTCTATTCTATTTCTATGCATTTAACTATTGTGTATGTTTATTTTTAGTTTGTGAAGACATAATCTTACCATATTGCTCAAGTTTAGCTCCAACTTGCCCTGTATCCCAGGCTGGCCTCCAATGTGTGACCTTCCTGCCTCAACATCCAGAGTGCTGGGAATATAAATGTATGCCATTATGACTCTCTTGACTTTCTTAGATTCCATAGATTAAGTGAGATAATAAATGTTGTTTGTCTGTTCTTGGCTTATTTTGCTTAGACAGTGTCTTTAAGGTTCATCCATAATGTAGCAAGTAATAGAATTTTCTTTTTCTGTAAAGGCTGGACAGTATTTGTCTATGCATGCCACATTCTAAAGGTTCATTTGTCAATGAATGGGCACTTGGTTGTTCATTTTTTTGGCTATTGTGAATAACACTGTAATGAACATGAGAGTGCAGACATTTTTACAGCAGACCAATTTCAATTCCTTTGGGTATGTATGCAGAAATGGCATTACTGAATCCTAGAATAACACAATTTTCAGTTTTTTGAATTGTATTTCTCTGATGTCTTCTTTTGAGCTTGCCCAAGTCATTTGCAAGTTTTTTTAAATAGGGTTATCATTGATCTTGTTGTTGAATAGTTTGCCTTCTTTATATATGTTGGATATTAGTCCATTATATGACATGTGATTTGCAAATCCTTTATTCCATTGTGTGTGTTGTCTCTTTACTTCGCCAGTTGCTTTTTTGCACTGTGAAGTCTAAAAATCCAATATTAGCTTATAGAGATGCTATTAAGTTTTTTGAATTTAAAGAGAAAATATTGCGTTTATCATTTTTCCCCTTTTAAAGAATTTATGGACACTTGAATGCCTCCTTCCCCATTTGTCATAGTGCTGTGATGCTATATGTCAAATCTAATTACAGTAAGCACTATTACTTCTTTTCTTTCCTTTCCTTTTTTTTTTTTTTTTTTTTTTTTTACATTTTGGTCACTTTATTAAATGACATTAAATAGTTTAAGTTTCAGCTACTAAACAGCACTTTGGATGGTGATTACACAGACAGTATATTGTCATACTTGAATGTTTTCCTTTTAAAAACACTATTACAGTCCTTATATATATTACAAAGGAGGCTTAAAGGAAGAAGTGACATCTTCTCTACAGTATGTAAGATACTCAATACAGAACTGAAAAGCAGTCTGACAGGAACCAAGGCAAGTCTTCACAGCTGTATGATTTCAGCAGCCCAAGCTGGATGATGGACTGAAACATTACTATACAACTGGGACAAACCATATACAATATCACAATTCTAGGCCAAAACGCTTTACACCCAAAGAAATAAAACAGGTTATAAAATGTGGAGAATTTAGCAGGCAAAACTGTATTACAAGCAACATTATAAATCGTCATTTTAAGCCATTACAACTATTTAAAACATCTAAAACAAATATAAAAATGAGCTTTTTAGTATCTTATGTGATTTTTGTCTTTAAATATTTGTTAAAAGTTGATGGGGCTTACTTAATAGATATATTATATAACCAACTGTAAAACTGGGATGGTGTTTGGAATTTATTTTTTCACTTTTATTAAAAATAGATTCTTCCCTTGTTGTAGGATCCTAACTGCTCCTGATGTTGCTGGATCCTATGATGGGTCCCTCGGGGGAGTGGGTTAGAAGGCATGGCATCAACGACACAGACACTGGGGGGCCAGTTGAAGGCAAACAGCAGACTTGTTTATTCAATAACAGAGAGGACCTTATATACCCTCCTCCCAGCACCCAAGCTGTGTCCCAATCTGGTGGCATTGTGTGTTCATTCCTCATTCACTGAGCATAATCAGAAACTCTGACAACACCTGTTGCTAGGCCCTCAGGCAGACTCTGCATGATCAGGAACTCTGACAGCACCTATTGTTAGGTGCTCAGGTAGACTCCACATTGGCTCATAAGGAAGTACATTACATACATGCTTTGGCAACTGGTTTAAGCCAATTTCCTTGACCCTATGGGCCTGTCCTACTTACTACATTTTGTCATACAATATATCCTGATTACAGTTTCTCCTCCATCTACTCCTCCCAGTTTCTCTCCACCTGCCCTTCTATCAGGATCCACTCCCTTTCTGTCTCTTGTTAGAAAAGAAAAAGCTTCTAAGGGATAATAACAAAGCATAACAAAACAAAATACAAGTTAAAACAAAAACCATTACATCGAATTTTAACAAGCCAAATTGGCAGAAGTAAATGAGCCCCAAGAACAGGCACAAGAATCAGAAAATCACTCTTTCACACACTCAGGAGTTCCATAAAAACACTAAACTGAAAACTATAATATATATGCCAAAGACCTGGTGCCACCCCATGTGGGCCTTGTGCTTGTTGTTTCAATCTCTGTGAGTTCCTGTGAATTTTGCTCAGTGGATTTTGAAGGACTTGTTCTCCTGGTGTCCTTCATCCCCTTTGGCTCATACACTCTTTCTGTCTTCTCTTCTATGGGTTTCCCTGAACTCTGGGGATGGAGTGGGGAGATTTTGATGGAGGTACCACATTTACAGCTGTATGTTCTAAGTCTCTCTCTGTCTATTGTCTGGTTGTCAGTCTCTGTATTCATTCCCACCTGCTACAGAAGGAAGTTTCTCTAATGATGGCTGAATAAGCACTGGAGATGCTATTGATTTTTAAAGATTACTATAATATCACACAAATTTACTGAGTTTATTTCTAAGAGTCTCAGCTGGGTATGATGATACACATCTTTAATCACAGCTTTTAGGAGGCACAAGAAGGCAGATCTCTGAGTTCAAAGCCAGCCTTGTCTACAAATCAAGTCCCAGGCCAGCTATGGCTACTGTGAAACCCTTTCTCAAAACAAAACAAAACAAAAAACATTTTTTGTTTGTATGTGTGTAGAATGAAGAAGAAGAAAGAGAAGGTGAAGAAGAAAGACAAAACTCTTTTGTGGAGGATTTCATATATGATCACACTTAGCAAAGACAAAGGATTTCACTTCTTGCATTCTCATTGAAACTTTCTCCTTTCCTCTGGGACTATAGTACCCCACAGTAGGTTGAACAGAATGGGAGTGAGCATGCTTGTCTCACTGTTGACCTGAGAGAGGAGGCTGTTAACGTTTCACCTTACGTTGTAATGTTATCTGTGAGTTTGTCACATGTGACTTTTCTTCTTTAGAGGAACATTCTTTCTGTGCCAAAAGTCATTGAGGAGTTTTCAATCAGGAAAGTAAGTGAAGTTTTAACAGACATTCTTTATACATCTCTTTCGGTGATTATATAGCTTGTATACTGTTAGTATGGAAAATCACATTAACTGATTTTGTGTGTATTGAGCCTTTCTCTCATCTAGAGGATAAACCCTACGTATCATGTTAATGACCCTTTGATATGCTATTGGAAACAGTGTCCTTGAGGGTTTTGCAACTGTCATTAGGAATACTGGACTGTTGTTTTCTTTTCTGGGAACATTATTGGCTTTGGTCGGTGACATAGGATTAGAAATGTGCCTCCTTCCTTCTTCTGTTTGCAGGAAGAGATTGAGAAGTACTTTTACTAATTTTTCTTCAAATGATTCAGCTATCAAGCCCTATGGTTCTGAGTTTTTCCTCAGTTAGTGACTTTTAATGAGTAGTTCAATGCTCCTTCTCATTATTGGTCTATTCAAATATCCTATTTCTTTCTGGTTCAGTCTCAGTACATTATATGTTTCTACAACCTTTTCTTTAGTTGTCTAATTTGTTCACTCATTCATTGTTCATGATAATAATTAGAAACCTTTGTGGTTATTGTTAGTTATATGGTCTCCCCCTCACTTGTCAGTTTTAGTACTTTTAAATTTCTATGTAGTCAAGATAATAGTTTCCCAGTACATCTAACTTTTCCAAAGTCCAACTCTGTTGCTGATCTTTTCTACTGCTCTGTTATTGTGCATTCTGATATTTTGCTCTTATCTTCACACCTGCTTCTATTTAACTTTGAAGTTAGATAGCTCCTGCTTTTCTAGTACCTGAGAATGTAGTGTTAGATTATTTATTTGATATTTGCTCCTCATTCAATGTAGACATGTTACTATAAATATCACTCATAGAACTGCTTTGGCTGACCAGGGCTTTTCATCCTCAGTGGTCCTAGACCACAGAAAATGCAGATGTAAATATGCAATGAACCTACTTCCTGTGGTTTCCTCTCAAGAATTAAAAGGTGAACACTTAATAAAACTAAAGGGACAGTGGTATTTGACACAGTTCTTCTGTCTGCATAGTACAGAATAGGATATGGGCTTCACTTGGCTCCATCTTAAAGACAGAAGGTACACTTCATTATTGAGAACTGTTCCAGACATATCCATGGGGTCAGGCTTCTTTTACCTTATTAGCCTAGAAACTTTGACAGAAGCTGGCATATCCTAAGCTCTATGGGGTTGCCAGAAGGACAGACAACAGTTTGGGGAACCACAAAGAATGGAGATTAAATCTCTGGCTATACATTTTGGTGAGATTCTCCTTTCTTTATTCATTTAAATTTTATTTGATAGAAACTAACAGTGTGAAATCTGCACTCAAGTCTTGATGGCTACATTTTGTTTCTATCTCTATCTTTTGATATATTTTTGCTTTCCCACATAGTGGAAAGCTTTAAGGAAAAGCAGCTGGATGGGGATTAGGGCACTCACTGTACAGATAACTCCACTGAGAGTGTTCTAATACCTCATTGTTCTCCATGGGCCACATTTGGATTGGTTCTGTGTGTTGTGTCCATGCCATGATCTCAATCAACTTGTGGAATTCTCTTCTGCTCAGAAGTACCAGAAAGACTTGATACTGGCAATGAGAGCAGGGGAGGAAAACAAAGCTGTAATTGAAGTTTTTTTCTGTGTCCTGCCTGGTCTGCAGCCACTCAGATGCAAGTAAACACACAGAGGCTTATAGTAATTAAAACTGCTCAGCCATTAGCTCAGGCTAACTATCGACTAGCTCTTACACTTAAACCCAGCCCATTTCTGTTAATCTATATGTTGCCATGTGATTCGTGGCTTTACCTGTGTGCCATTACATACTGTTCCCTGGATGGTGGGCTAGTGTGCCTGATTCAGCCTTCCTCTTCCCAGAATTCTCCTTGTCTGCTTATCCCACCTATACTTCCTGCCTGGCTACTGGCAGTGTTTTATTTATCAACCAATCAGAGCAACACACATTCACAGCATACAGAGCGATATCCACAGCACAAAGCCGAAGAAGGGAAGCGGGAAAGCCTCATCAACTGAATCATTATTTCATTATTCACTTTTACTCAGGGTAGGCCTCTTGTCACACGCTACCTAGAACACACACAACTCCCCTGTATCTCCATCACTACATAAACTATATCCGTGGAAACCTGCTAGCTTAAAGAATTTTCCTCTACTCTAATACTGCTTCTCACAGCACATTTCCTTGATAGCTGAAGAGAGAAAACTTCTCTCACAAGTATGAATTTTACATTCTATCCCCAATAGTGGGGAAACACAATAGAAAATGTGAGATATAGAAAAGTCAACACTCGAAGCTTGATGTGCTAGTCATACTCATAGGTCTCTAGGTCTGCTATCAATCTTCCATCAGGGATAAAGCCACTGGTGATAGAGGGACAGGATTTCAAGCTAGAGGGAAATCACACCAAACAGAAGACAGGACATTTGTGGGGTACACTAAAGCAAGATGGAAGAGCTTTCATTAAAACTCTCCAAATATACATACACACAGATACATATGCACACTCACCGACACAGATGCACACACACATTTTCAAAAATTTAGAATACAGAAGTCTCAAAAATATCCAGAAGCATGTCCTGACATATTGATATGTCCTGACAGCTGGGAACTGCCTGTGATTAAGAATTATGCTAGTGCCAATGGGGCAGCCTGCCCCAGGCACTGAGTAGAAAACACAGGCCCACCTGGCACCTTGTGGCTGCTGGGTTGTCAGACACTGTTGTAGAGAGCAAATGTATGGTGTGGTATGGGAGAGAGAGACACAGAGAGACAGACAGACAGAGAGACAGACAGAGAGAGACAGACAGAGAGAGGGAGACAGAGAGAGACAGAGAGAGAGAGAGAGAGAGAGAGAGAGAGAGAGAGAGAGAGGGAGAATGGTTCAATTCCTGTGGGGAGAGGCAGATCTGAAGGGATGACAGCAGTGAGGAACAGGCTGAGGTGGCTTCTTGTCTCCCACACAGGGCTGTGATGTCCAGGCCTGGGACCTCTGCACCCACTCCTCACCATGGGCATGGGCCTCTTGTCTGAGAGTAGGATAATCCCAGTGGCCTCGACTGACCAACTCAGCTACCACCCAGACCCACATCTTAGGCCTTGGGTTGGCCCACCATAACATCTACCCCATCTATGACTTGCTGGAGTGAGTGAAGGGACTACTGGTCAAGAGGAGTTTCGGTGAGGGTCCAGTGATGATGGTGTGCCAGATACCTTGAACCAGACCAATGAGCCATTGAAATGGACTTTTTTTTTTTTTTCTGGTGCTGACTGGATCAAAGTGTATACTGTGTGACACACTGCAGCTCCTGATGTCACTAGGATGAATGAAGGGATGTTGGAAAGATGGAGAAGCAAGGTGGTTTTGTCGTTTTGAGTTAATTTTAGAAGAGTTCTTTTGGAGGGACATGTTGCAGGGATGAGGTGTAGATATGGAAGGACTGGGAGGTGAGTGGGATTGGGGTGCATGATATGAAATTCCCAAAGAATCAATAAAGAATTATGTTTAAAAAGCTTCCTTACTGTCATAATTATTGACTTAATAACATTATTCATGCACCCATCTAAAAGATATTTACAGATATTTATTTAGTATTTGCTATAGGCTTGGAACTTTCTCTTTCTCTCTCTCTCTTACACACACACACACACCCCTAAATCTGTGGCTGATTTGTCACAGATAAACAAGTACCACCCATGTATACTTTAGCTCATAGTTTGAAGGCTCAGTGATAGCTATAGATGTGAGAACACGAGGCAGCTGGTCACACTGTGTCATAGTCAGAGAACAACTGAATAAACATTGCTCAGCTCACTTTCTCATCTTTCCCCATTTTGTTCAGTCCTGGATCTAAACAAGGGCATGGTGCCACCCACATTCCTTCATCAGCTGGGTCCTCCCTCTTCAGTCAACCGTCTCTGAAAATACTCACAGGGATGCCTAGAAGTCGTCCATGTGATTACAAGTCTAGTCAAATCAGGAGGAAAGATTAATCAGCATGACTGAGGAATAAAATAAATAGAAGACTCCCCTGGAGAAGACACCAAGTTATGTCCTAACTCCTCCAGACAAAACCTTTCATTCACACTACATTAGTCAACGTGTTTTAATATACCTCTTTGAAAATGTTTTACATACATATTTCATCATTTATATTATTTTAGACATACATTTTTATATGGAAGCTCAAATTTCTAAATATTGGTGTTTGTTTCCACAGTAAGAAAAACAGCATAAAAGGAACTGAATACAAAAACAACACAGAAGGAAATCATTAGGTGTGACTGGTCCTCTTTAGTCCTAACCACATATCCCTAAGTACTGGGATAAGTCATATACTGAAGACTACATAGTTAATTGGAACCAGCATTAACACCCATTCTTCTTTGCTGCAAACAAATCCTAAATTATACAGATAATATCTCATAAAAATTAGATATTGGATTCACGCTGGTTAAATTAAGGGGAATGCTTTTCTCACTACTTCTTTTATGCAACTATTAGCACAAATTCCGCATGAATTTAGCAGTAAGCCAATGTTGGGTGTTTTCTTGTACACATCGGCATGGTCACCAGTGTATGCATGTCATCAATAAAGAACTCTTTGAATGGCTAGTTTCTAGCTATGTCTCATTCAAAAGCCATGTAACCAGAAGTGCTGATATTTTATGAATGAAATGTCTAGTTTTCTTTTGTTAAAATATAGGCACAGTGGCAGTATCATAGCCAATGAGGTTTATCCAAGATGCAATTATTGCTGTTTAAAATATAGGAGTAGAGAGGATACAACAAATTATTAGTTACCAGTAACTGGTAAGCTAGGGTATGAATGCAAAAAGACTCACGTGATTACATATACCATACATATGCTTGAAAATTTATCATAAAAAGTCCAAGTACATCGAGAGACACTGAAAACTTGTACTGCTGCTTATTCTAAATGGTAAAAAATTTATCACCATGCCTGGGCACAAGTTTTCTCTCTAAAGAAACACCAAATATAGTTTTCAGTATGTCTTCTATTTCTTCCTCCTTCAGACTCTTAAATTCCACAAGATCTACATTGTCTTTATAACTGAATCTCCTATAGGTGAGGGTGGAACCCACCAAACAGTGAACCCCTTCTGGGGTTTGCAAGGAACAAAATGATTTGCTTGTAAACACAGATGCTGGCGATGTCTGAAGGTAGGTATTCATGGACTCAAAGTCCTCAATAGTGCGGGGTTCAAGAGTAAAAGAATAGATTTTTCTGTATTTGTTTTTCTCAAGGAGATCTGAGTTAACAAATTCTTGGTTTGGGACATCCTGTTCTCTTCTGATTTGGTCCAAGTACCAGGTTCCGTTCTCTTCTGTCAAACGGAAGATAGCCGGCACCTGAGGTTGATCCTTCCCTGATGCTAATTCCAGAGGCTCCCACATCTGGTAGGAACGTCCAAACCCAGCATCAACAATGTAGTCCTTGTCACTGATGGTCACCTGTACTAGTAGGTGAATCATACCACTGCTGTACTTGTTAGCTGGAGTGTTAAAGACATATCCTCCCAACATTGTGGTTTCAAAGCCCATTTTGGTCAGAGCCCAGTACAGGAGATGATTAACCTGGAGACACCACCCACCCCTCTTCTTCCTCACAATTTGATCAAAGATGGCCTCTAAGCTCAGCTCCATGGATTCCCCACAATGGATGTTCAAGTTTTCAAAGGGAATAGCTCGTATCTGGTGCTGAAGGATTTCAGTTAATGTTTGCAAGTCCAGTTTGTTCCTGGAGTTCTGATAGCCAATTCTTTCAAAGTATGCTTCAATGTCCATGGTCCCCTAAGGCAAGGAAAACAATGTGAATTAAATATTACTGCTTTTGCTTGTGGATTTACTGGAGTGAGATAACTACAGTTGAAATTCATTTCAACATATAAACACAGACAATGCTAACAACTATCTATGTCAATTTTGCCCCTATTATATGAACTGACATACAATCAATGTTCATAACACTTAGACAAGTGCTGAATAGTCTCAGTGACCCAGGAGGAATGTTTTCTCATTTCCTTGAAATACAGGTTAAATGGCGATCCAGATACATAAAGATAATAAAATGTACGACGCTCTGTAGTCTTTCCTGTATATACTCAGTTCAGGGACCAAGTAAAAAGCCAGACAAGATTAAGTAACTATAAGATTCCAATCAGAATCCATTAAAATAGGCTTCTCAGCAGTTGCTTACAGAATCAGAACTGTGCAATACAGTACACAGTTGTCAGGTACCATTTATACAAGTATTAAGCATCTCACACTCAGAAAGAACAAATGGAATTTAGATGTCCCCAGCACCTGTTTGGCTCCTTACTCGGTATTTGCATTGAATCGATGGGGAAGAGAGCAGCAGAGTGGTGGTTTATACGGACGGGACTAGTCTCCTGACTGCTGCTTCCCCTGGGAAGCAGAGTGAAACAATAACACAGAGGATGGACTGGGATAAACACCTGCAGCCAAATTACAGGCATTACAGTGAAGAAACCAAAATATTGCTATAAGCAACAGTCAGACTTTGTGTTTGTTTGAAGACCAAGTTTTGAGTTGGAATTTAGATTATCTGTAGATTCATTATAAATAAGTCAGTTTTTGCTATGGGGCTCAATACTAGCCATACATGGTAAGCAAATCATACCTGGGTATTCTGTGGCTAAATATATTTCAACTGTATACTGATGAAGTTGGGTAAAATTCTGTGAGTTCCTGGAACATAGTTGGCAGGGAAGGAGATGAGTGAAAATATGATTAGTTTCACACACAGGCTAGCCGAGTCTCTATGTGAGGATAGACCCTCTCTTCAGCATGATCATCAATATAGACAAGACTTAGATAAGGCTGGTGAATATAGTTAGATCCTTTGAGATTTCTTAGAAAGTAATTTTGTATATGTGTCAGTTCAAGAAAGTTGTTGGCTTTAATTCAAAGGTATTAGAAAGTTTCTTCTTCCTTGTACAAACTCAGAAAGGAAAGTTTAAAAATGAAATATAACATGGGCTGGGAGGATGTCTTAGGAGAGTACTTGACTCCAAGCTTGAAAACCTGAATTTGATCCTCATAACTTGGAAGGTGGATGAAGAAAAGAAGTTCCCATAAATTTTCAGCCCTACACACCATAGAACACAATTCCCAAATAAACATAAAATACTAAATATAATACTACTTTTCTTGAAAGAAAAAGGGTAGTTATATGTACCATAAATTATGAGGAGTCACAGGACATCACAAACACAGGAAGCAGACTGCACAGAAGTGAACATTTGAGCTACCCAGGGAAGTCTATAGAAAGTATGAAGTTGAGAGATGGTAGCATCCTGATAGGTTCTAAGCCTGGGACTTCCAGAAGTAGCTGCATGTTCTCGTAAGTACAAGGCCCAGAAGCAACAATACACATCATTAGTTGCCACAGGAACAGCAAGGTGTGATGAACCATGTTTGACATCCCTGGTTACTATCTAAATATAGACTGCACACAGAAAGCAGTTTTTATAGGAGCCTTCCTTAAGGTAACAACTACAGCAGGGGACTAAGGGCAGGAAAAGAAAGTGGCAGTCTTAATGTGGACTGCTGGTGGTGGCCCTGTCAGAGGAGCAGCAGGGGGCAATTGAAGTCCAAGGTGTCAGCACACCAGGAGGAAACTCCCTAATGTGTGAATCTCCATTAGGCAAGGCCCCAAGACCACAGACCCCCCCCCCAATGTCTTTTGCTTCTGCTGTGCCTTTGCATGTTTGCTGTTGCCATCTTTCTCTGGTATCTGGTATGGTGTGAACGGTGTGGGGAGATCCCCACTGCCTGTAATGTAGTGTTTACCTCATGGAAACATCCCGTTCTACTGGGCATTTTTACCTGTGGATTACTATGAAGATGATTCCTTCCTAAGCTATCCTGTCTAATTGATAATAATAATGTTAGTTTATACAGAGTTTTGATGAATAAAAATAAATACAAGGAAATGTCACACAGCTAGGACCTATGGTTTTGTTTTTTGTTTTTTTTTTTTAAAATGATTACTTTAAGATTCCTTATAAGATTACCTTTCACAATAAGTAATAAAGTAATTGGCCCTTTCTTTGAAACTGCAAAGCTGAAGCTTGCCAATAAAAAACCTGGCTAAGAAGAATATCTTGTTTGCCTACACTGTTAATCTATAACTAATTGCTTGGGTATGGATGAATGTGGGTTCTTGGGATAATTTATTTTTTTTACCTGTAATACATAAAATGTTTAATCATGTAAGGAATGAGGAAAACAGGCTGTTTTTTTTTTCTGTTTGTTTTGTATTCACTCTTAATCATTCACTTGAAAAACTCAGAATATAACCACATTGTAATTCCGATATTGTGTGAAAAACTCTGTTGGGGTATATAAACTATAGAGAGAAAATATACAATAGAAAGAACACAGAAGAACAGGGAAAGACAGAGAATAAAGAAGGAAACCATCAAGAGACTGTATAAGTGTCTTTTCCCCTAACCCCCTCAGATAAAAGTCTAGTATGTGTTGACTCTGTGGATTTACCTTTGAGCCCTGTGCTGCTGGGGGCTGGTCCCCCAGGCAGTGATAGTGGGTGCCATTGGAGGAGTGGGACAACTTCTGTGTAGAAGACATGCCATCAAATAATCTCCTGTTATATTTGATTCTCTTCCCTCTTCCAAAATGATTAAGTCCAAGCTCAGAGCTATATGGACATTTCACCAGTCAAACTAAATTCAAGGAAGAAATTAAGGGTAGACTCAATGTTACACATGCATGATTAAAGAAAGTGAAACAACAAATGAAAATATACCAAGAGATTGGTACTAGGGGGTAAGACATGGCATGAATGCCAAAAAGAACCAATAGAAAAAGAAACTTTCTAGAAGTTCTTCAAAGAGGTGACAGATACAGTGACTGAACAATGTGGTTTATGCAAAGAAATATTTCAAACTTAGAAACTAAGGACATAAAGCAAGATATTAAATTAATTACAATGAACAGCACTCTATAGATAGAACAAAATAACACATTAGGTATGTAGAAGGATCACTTGATATGGAAAGAGAAAGCCATGTCAAAGCCAATTAAATTCTGACAGATATAAAATGCAACCACAGTTGCTTAAATGGAATGTACACAAATTAGAATAGAAAAAAATATGATATAAGATGTGTGCATATGAAAATTCTGCAGAAATCATATCAGAAAGCAAGTGAGACAACATTCCAGGAAAAATTGAATTCTATGTACATGACATATGACTGTATCTATTTAAATTGTTTGAAATCTAAAATTACAAAGAGCTACTCAAGCATCTGGTAAAGAGATAACTAGTTCTTCATCAGGAAGACATCAGCCTGGAAACAGATGTTTCACAGAAACATGCAAAGGTAAAATACTGGAATATTTTTACTTAGCACTGAAGGGACACACTAGCTGCTTGTTATTCTGTTAGCATCCCACTGAATTAGAAAGTCACTAGGCATGTGAAGAGACTCTCAAATGTGAAAGAACTTGAGAAACAACTGTGAGCCATCCTGGTCAAGTGCTTCCTCTTTACCAGCCAGTGGAGAGGTAGATGAAAAGAAGAACCAAGAAACAGAGAGGGCAGCATGCTAGGAAGTACAGGCATTGGCTCCTTTCCATACAGGGAAGAGTAGAAAAGGGCTACACATTATGACTCCCAATCAAGCCATTTTGTCTTATAG
The DNA here is from genome assembly GCF_903995425.1 of Onychomys torridus. NCBI lineage: Eukaryota > Metazoa > Chordata > Mammalia > Rodentia > Cricetidae > Onychomys > Onychomys torridus. The sequence continues at coordinate 59,019,730 of NC_050459.1, read as the reverse complement.
AGAAATAGATAGACATAAGTAAATCATAAAGCTAGACTTAGAATCAGCCAGAACTAGGAAGACCTCATGGACCATTACAAAGTCAACACAGGAACATCTGATTTTGCAATGGCTAATGTGAACTGACAATTCATGGGTTAGACAGCACAGACCTCAACTAGTTCAGTGTTTCAGTGAGGCTGTGGCTGGTGAAAATTTTTCTAATACTTTACCTGACAAGAACAATGACTGTGTTTGATGAGCCAATGTAGAAAGTCTTCAGAGATTGGTTGGCAGCTTCTGGTAGCAAAGTCTCTGTCTTTCATTTATTGTTTATCTTGTGAACCACACACACTGGAGTCACCCAGTCCAAAGGCCACATTAAGGCTCTGTAAAGGACTGTAGCTGGATGTTTCCCTGTGTCCTTCCCAGTCCTGCAGCTGCTCAGACCCAAGTAAACACACAGAGGCTTATATCAATTATAAATTGCAAGCCTATGGCCTATAGCTTAATTTTCTTGCTGGCTAGCTCTTATAACTAAACTCAGCCCATTTCTATTAATCTATATGTCACCACATGTTCTGTGGCTTTACCTGTGTGCCATTACATGCCGCTCCATGGAGGGTGGAATGGCATCTCCTCTGCCTTTCTTCTTCCTGTCTCTCACCTGGATTTTCCACCTGCCTCTAAGCTGTCTTGCCATAGGCCAAGCAGCTTTATTATCAACCAATCAGAGCAATACATATTCACAGCATACAGAAAGACACCCCACAGCAATGGACAGTTAGTTATTTTCTGTTGTCATGATTAACAAGCAAAGAATAAAGACTGTGTTGGATGAGCTAAAGTAGAAAGTTCTCAAAGATGGGTTAGCAGCTTCTGATAGACAAAGTATCCAGCTTTCATTTATTGTTTATCTTATAAACCACACACACTGGAGTGATCCAGTCCAGAGGCCACATTAAGGCTCTGTAATGGAGAGTTAGCTATTTTCTGTTGTCATGATTAAATAACAATGCATTTTAATGCATGTCAAGCAAACAACCTGAAGGAAGAAAGCTCCATTGGATTCTAGTTTCTGATGAGCCAGTCTATAGTGAGCTGGCTCCATTATTGTGGCTCTGTATTGAGACAGAAGTATTATGGTGACAGGCATGACAAGGTAAAGATGTTCATCTCATGGTGGTCAAAAGTAGAGACAAAGATGAAGGAACTGGTGACAGAATATATCCTTACAGCACACCTCCAGTGATGCACTTGCTCCAACTAGGCCCTACTTCCTAAGAGCCCATGCAGCTGTGAACTCAGTCCATTGAAGAGATGAGCACCCTCACAACCAAATCACTGCCAAATGGCACCAGCCACTGGGGATTGGCCTTTGACATTTGAGCTATTCATGGGGACAGTCTGTATCCAAACCTGAAGAAGAAATGAACCCTTAACCTAGATCATTTATTGACATATGAGGCAGAAATGCATGCAATAAAATAAGGAGGGACAAAGCCAAAGAAGAGCTGGACTACACTCCTTCCCTAAAATGACAAAAGTATATTTAAGAAAATATGGGGCTGGTGAGATGGCTCTGTGGGTAAAGGCACTTGCTGAAAGAGAGACGATCATAATGATAATAAAAACAAAATAAAGTTAAAAATACACCATGATTCTCATGAAGCCCCTTTCACATACTTCTTTCCCACCTGAAGAATAAAGAACATGGCATGCTTGTGCACTCAGAGAGGGCACAGGAACCTGGAGAAGATTTAAGACCAAGGTGAGCTTGTGAGGATCCTGTCAGTACAGTAATTCACTCAGATCTGTAGATTCTTTTTACCATTTTTACATTGGTGGCATGGCTTGTGTGTGTGTGTGTGTGTGTATCCCTACACCCCGTATTTTATTTGGGGATATCCTAACAGCTTCTGGGGCTTCCTTGCTTCTTTGCTAAAGGCTGTAAATGCCAAGCTATAAATCCCAGCACAGTTCTGGGCCAAGGACTCCTTGGCACAAGGTCTTGAAAGTCCAGCTTCCTTGCTCTTGTGGGGACAAACCTGAGAGTTATAATCTATACAGGCAGAGCAGCATTTGCCCAGCCCTTCCTTAGTTCACTCATAACTTTGCCCCAGCATCTGGTTTGGGGGAATTTGTATTTGGCCATCTTCAAGTGTGCTCAAGTCCATAGAACTGTGTGTAAGAAAGTTAAAATAACAAAGGGAGGGACTCCTAGAGGGTCTTCAGTGCCACAGGAGTCTGCTTTCTGCAGATCACAGGAATATTTATTTAGTCTAATGATCAACATGCGATGGTTATACCTGCTGCTGTCTTTTGTCCCTAAATGAACGGCATCCCAATCACAGGCTGTCCCTTTTAGATACTCCACCTCCCCACCCCCCCAGAGAACAGGTTGGTACACAGAACTCTTGTTGTTTAACTCCCGATCTTTAGAACCTCTGCATCTTTCATGAAAAAGAGTGATTTTCAATTGCTGAGGATCGAACCCAGGGCCTTGTGCTTGCTAGGCAAGCACTCTACCACTGAGCTAAATCCCCAACCCCTCATTTTTTTTTTAGTAAAAGAGCTTCTTATTCTTTTCCCAAATGGAGTTGTGAGAAAGAAGCCAACATCGAAAAGCTAGAGATGAATCTGGCAGGAGAATGCCTCTGATATGTGAGTGGCATACTGTCAGGCTAGAAGCAGGGTATACCGCCGAGGGACCACGATACTCGTTCATGGATTATTGGTAATACTCAGTGAAGAATTATAATGAGAACTAATGAACCACTTGTAATTTTGTACGTGCAGCCCCCCACCCTCCTTCCTTTACTTTTCTCTTATTTTTGTTCTGAAGCCCACAGCATCCAACAACCCCTATAGCACGAATCTTAAAAGGTCTTCTTAATAAAACCAAACCTGAAACCAGGTATTGGGGGGAACGCTGGAAGATCAGAGAAGCAGAACAAGCCACCGTTTCCTCACCTCGCCAGTTCCTCAGCTGATCCTGTTTCCTCAGACTGGATGCTTCTGAGTCCTCATCCTAATGGATCTCAGCTGAACTGTTGCTAGAAGCCTAAAACCTTAACCAGGCTAGTTCCTGGTTTTCATATCTTATATACCTTTCTGCTTCCTGCCATCACTTCCTGGGATTAAAGGCATGTGTCACCATGCCTGGCTGTTTCCAGTGTGGCTTTGAACTCACAGAGATCTGGACAGATCTCTGCCTCCAGAATGCTAGGATTCAAGGCATGTGTGCCACCGTTTTCTGGTCTCTATGTCTATCTAGCAGCTGTTCTGTTCTCTGACCCCCAGATAAGTTTATTGGGGTGCACAATATATCGACCACAAACCCCAAGCCATCTCTTTGATTAACTGGATGGAAGAGACTAGACTTGTTAGCCTGGCCATATGCAAAGACCATTAACTAGTTGCCCTTAGGTTACAGGAAACCTCTGGGGCACCCATGGCTTCCAGTAAAGGCCTCTAGCAGCCAGGCAAGGGCAGGGGATCCTACCAGGAAAACATAAACAAAGGAAAAGAGATAGGACTGCAGAAAAAATGGCATGACCACATAGTTAGTCTTTGGCGGGTAGCTAATAAAAAAAAAGTTGCATTTTTTTAATCTTAGTTTTTCTCTTTTTGAAAGACAGAGTGGAGTCAGTTGCCTTGAGTCTGAGGCAGTCAAAGGAGGGCCTAGCGAAAGGGAAGAACTGTTATCAGAAACGAACCAAGCAACATGGTTGTTGACATCGTGCCCGCAGTCAGAGCAAAGTCCAGAGCAAGAGGGCCCACCGGCCACTAGCTGCTGGGACTCTTGCATAAGCTGGCACCTCGCTGCTGTGTAATCTAGTTGCCGTGTATGAATGTAACAGTCTACATTCAGAGGTAACGTCTCAGTCTGGGTTCACAGGAAGTAGTTGATTTCTGGTGTTATCGACAGTTCCTAAAGACCCTCCTGACGAACCCTTCTTCAAGCATGACAGAGTCCCTCCATGAATTCCTCTAGACGTGCAGTGACTGGCACTGTTAAAAGTAACCAAGGAGGGATTCAATTAAGGATTTCCTAAGCTGCTAATGTATCTCTTTAATTCTCACACACCTTTTAAGTTAAGCACCATTTCTGTGTGTTTGTGACTGATAAGGAGACAGGAACTCAATGACTCTTGTAGTCTCTCTAACAGAACGTGCTGTGGCTGTCACCCACTTGAAAACATTTGTTAGAATCACCTGTGTACTACAAAGTATTTATAACATGGGTTCCAAGTATGTGCCACCCAAACTTTCTCAACAACCTGACGACTGGAAACTCACGGCAGAGTTATGTTGTTATCTCCTGGTGTTCCTCTTAGGGGAGGAGGAAACCCGAGTTCCAAGTCTATCCCGGTGGCCCCACTTACCCAGCTCCTAGGACCACGGCCAGCAAGATCAGGAAGCAGGTGGAGATCGACTCCAAATGCTTTCATTGGCTGTCCAAGTTGATCCGCCCCCTACGCCTGGGTAACACCTACCCTAGGATCTCTGGGAAATGTAGTTGTAGGGCCTCACTTGCCCTGGGAACTCTCTCTGAAGTCCTTTCTTTGAAAAGGAGTAGGGTATCTTGTGAAGGGCTTTGATATTTCAGAGTTTATGCGCTCCCAGAGCCTGTGGAAGCTCAAAGCTTGAAAAGGACTCAGGCAAAGCAGATCCAAGACTTAGAGGAGGAAGAGACGGCCACATCTCGTTCACACTCTTGAGTTCATGAATCACCTTCTATCAATCTATGTTTTTCTTTTATCTTTCTTTCCCCTCTCATCTTCAATACCTTCTGCTTCTATCCCAAAGGCACTGTGGAATGTGTAAGATGTAAACAGGACACATGTCATACAATTTTATTTCTTCTGTTATTGATTTATATTCATGACAGTGGCAGATAATGTTTGGGGCTTTTTAGCTGTTTCCCTGTACACTATTATTTAAAGACTCTTCATGACAGAATCAGTCCTTTGTGCTGTCCCTTTGGCACATACTATTCTGTTGTTTGTTTGTTTGTTTATTTGTTTTTTGGTTTTTCGAGACAGGGTTTCTCAGTGTAGCTTTGCGCCTTTCCTGGAACTCACTTGGTAGACCAGGCTGGCCTCGAACTCACAAGATCCTCCTGGCTCTGCCTCCTGAGTGCTGGGATTAAAGCCGTGCGTCACCACTGCCCAGCTGGCACATACTATTCTTATATTCTGGGTATTTGAAAAGATTCTTAAGTTTAGGCTTCTGGGGGCGGGGCCTCAGGGGAGGTGGGGTGAGTTATAGAATCCATATCCTCACTTTCTGTCTGTTCAGCTGGGTCACTCTGAGGCATGCACAGTGATACATCTCTCAGTGTGGATGCGAGAGATTTTTCTTCCTTTGTTGATAACAACCAGTTGTTGCCAAGCTGCGTGTATATTTTTATATCTGCACTAGCACTTCCTGACTACTACATTGCTACAAATGAACAACCAAGACAAAAACAACGGAAAAACAGCTATGCTGTGGCCATCAAGCATGCAGTAGGCAGCTCACAATATGAACAGGATTTTAACAGTAATGAAGTCAAGGAGGGAAAGACTTAGAAATAATTACCAACATTACTTACTCACTCAAGGACAAAATACTTTGTGTGTGGTAATGCTGTAAACAATTCTGTATAGTATGAATCTTAAAGGTTCTTATTAATAAAATCAAACCCAAGGCCAGTTATTGGGG